>NC_133327.1:493455344-493506303 GCF_042186555.1 Aquarana catesbeiana
GTCAGGAGGGCTGGACATATTGGTGGAGGTATCCATTAGCATTAACAATAAGGAAGGGTCTGTCTGCATTCACTCTCAGGTCACAAAGTGACCTTCCAGACCTTTTTTACTGGCTGCAACCATTATCGCAGACAAAAAGTCGCAGGGGAGCTAAGCCCTCACAGAGAGATGCTTCTATGGACTAATTGGAGATTGGGACTGTAACATGAATAGGACTTTTTTAGAATTTCCATAGGAGATTGGAAGAACATTTAAATGTGGCGGACTTAAGGTTATATAAACCCGCTCCATCTTATAATTTTTTTTTTTCTCCTTTCCCCCTGTTTTATCTTATTTTTTATTTTTTTGTCTTGTCCGGGGGACTACTGATCTTAAAGGAGCCATCCCAGTTCTCACCTCATGAATATTTCCCCTAACTGAAGGATTTAAATAGTATAAAGACTTATGCCCTGTACACACGATAGCATTTTCAGACAAAAAAATCCATGTTTTTTTCCGATGGATGTTGGCTCAAACTTGTCTTGCATACCAACGCTCACACAAATCTTGTCAGAAATTCCGAACGTCAAGAACGCGGTGACGTACAGCACGAACAATGGGCCGAGAAAAATGAAGTTCAATAGCTAGTGCGGCTCTTCTGCTTGATTCCGAGCATGCGTGGAACTTTGTGCGCCGGAATTGTGTACACACGATCGGAATTTCCGACAACGGATTTTGTTGTCGGAAAATTAGAGAACCAGCTCTCAAATTTTTTGTGTGCTGGAAATTCCAATGGAAAATGTCTGATGGAGCCTACAAATGGTCGGAATTTCCAACAACAAGCTCCCATACAACATTTTCAGTCGGAACATCTTATCGTATGTACGACGGGGCATAATAGAACTTCGCTGGTTTGGGTCCGGTTTGCATGGATGCGATGCTGGACATTGCATATGATTCGCACTGCATAGCTGTTCATATCGCATGCGGTGTCTGTATGATGCAATTTCGGCCATACAAACTGTGTGGCAGAAATCGCACCACATTCACAGTAAAATGGTGCAGGACCCTTTTTTTTTTTTCTTGGCCTGCACTGGAGTCGGATGGCATGGGTGTTTGCACTGGTACGGTCTGATTCCTGCACCACTCCACAATTGGCACGGTCATCTGCTGACCAATCTGGGGGGGATCATTGACACCCCAGCGGTTCACGGATCTCGGTGTGAAACACTGTGCGATTTGGGTGTAATGCGGGGGCCTGTACTGTATTTGCAGGGTTCTCGCATCGCACCGGTGTGAACCTGTGAACCGGCACTTATATAGTAAGGAGGGAATTGAGGCCCGATATTTTGCAGAAATACATGACCTACCAAGATGGAAGGAAAAGGAGGGTCAAATAGGGACTTTTCATGATGAGAACTGGGAGGACATGGGAACACTGACCTCACCCAGATATAGGAGGAATCTATGGATAGGCAAAGTTTGATGAGTGGATGTAGGGGGAAATATAGAAGATAGGAATGTTGACAGTTGTCGCTTAAAATATAATCTTGTTGACAGTTGTCGCTTAGGTCCCACGATGTGGAAACTCAATGAAAGCCTCCTGCAGGACCCCTCGGTGATAGAGGGAGGCAAAATGTTTTTTTCAGACTAATGATAGCCCAGAATGTGCTCCTGGAGTAATCTGGGAAACCCACAAAGCAATACGAGGTCTACTGATTAAGCATGGGGCAAGAATTAAGAAGGAAAGGGAAGCAAAATTATCAATAATGTTGTCAAATATCAATCGACTAGAGGCACAACACAAACATGCCCCTATTATAGAAATAGAACAAGAACTCTTAAGTACCCATAGACAAGTGATTGATTTACTCCAGTACAGAGCTAAAATGGCACTTCAAGTAGGACTTAAATGTAGTTACAAGTCCCCGTAATAAATGCGGTAGACAACTTGCGAGAGCCTTGCGCAAGCTGCATTCAATATAGGTTCCTTCAACCTTAAATACCAAGGGAGAAGAAATTAAATTACTTAAACAAATTGCTGAAGTGTTTGGGGATTTCTACTCCTCACTTTATAATTTGAATCTGGACGTACCAGACCAATCTGTGATGGAGGACTGTTTGGCTTACATGTGAAATGCCGAGTCTGACAACTATCACACAGGAGGAGTTGGAATCACCAATTACACTAGAAGAAATACAAACTGTAATAAGAACAGCAAAGATGGGAAAAGCACCAGGACCAGATGGTTTCACAGTTCAGTACTATAAGCTTTTATTACCAATTTTGGGGCCTTATCTAGTTAAGATGCTCAATGGTTTGGGAGATACAACTACCTTCCATTTAGAATCATTGAAAGCCATGATTTCGGTGATACCAAAAGAAGGCAAAGATCCTAAGCAATGTGGAAGTTACAGGCCGATATCTTTATTAAAATGTTGAACTGAAATTTTTCAGTAAGATCATAAGGTTTAAGGTTACAACAACAACTGCCAAGGACCAGGTGGGATTCGTCTCGACAAAAGAATTTGGTGTATATAGTTAATTCAACTAAGACCCCACGTGTGTTCCTTGGAACTGATGCAGAGAAGGCTTTTGATCGGGTTGGTTGGGGGGTTCATATTTGCGGTTCTACGACATATAGGATTAGGAGATTAAAGACAGAACAGAAATTTGGGACTTTAAATGAGGTTGTAGGGGGCGTTTAAATCCCCTCCTCCATCCCGGTTCAATATATAGAAAAAAAAAAAAAAGAACAAAGGCGGGACTTTAAATGAGGCACACAGGAGCAAATACAAAAATTAGGTAAAAAGCAGGTTTTATTATATTCAAAATGGTCATATATTAACATACTTTTATTGCACATAGCTACTATTGATACTCTATATTTCATCAAAAAATACATTCCAACAAGGACTTAAGTGGCAAATACATGAACAATTAAATAGCTAAAATTACAAATAATACGGGATATATGACACATTAAAGTGTCAAATGGAAGAGGTTACAGAAAGGAAACACAGATGAAAATGGAACGTTCATACATAATTGTTAATTGGGTACACCTATGGGTAGTTGTAAGCTCTAAGCTCGGGGGGCTTGTCACAATGCGTCTGGCTGAGCGGCTTGGTTGATCCGGCCGTCTTCTTCATTGCACCTCTCTTGCCCCCATGGTCCGCTGGTGGCGGCGCCTCCCGCTTGAGCCTCCCTTGGTCTGGGTCCCCCAGCTTGGTTTTTTCCTGTCACCTTTTGTTCTGGAATCACACGTATCATGGCGTTCTTGCCTCTATTCACCCTGCAGCAGGTAAATGTTCTTTCTCACTATCCCCGCTACTTCTCTCCCCTTTTATTCCCTAGTTTCTTCTTTCCTTTTGTTTCCTATTCTCCCCTTTCACATACTTTACTACTAGCCTGACTTACATGTCACTTATTTTTCACAGGTCCCCTATATCCTGGGGACAACCGTCCCACTCGCCCTTTGTTCTCGCCACTCACCATTGTCACTCCCCTCTGTGACCCACCTGAGGTGGTGCTTGGGTTGGTGTTGTTCGCCCGGATGGGCCCCTCAGCTCCAGGGCATGGTATCATTGGCTGGCCTGACCCGCGTGGCCGCGCCGCCTATGCGCAGATATGTGTAAGTTTGGGGGTCAAATGTACATATGTGGGGGACATACTTTACATTTGCCCACCATTTTCCCTTAATCCTTCCCTTTTAAAATACGACTGTTTTCCATATCCATAGGTAACCATTGTGGTTTTGCTCCTGACGGGTGGCTAAAAGGTCCCGAAACGGTATGAACGTTCCATTTTCATCTGTGTTTCCTTTCTGTAACCTCTTCCAATTGACACTTTAATGTGTCATATATCCCGTATCATTGTAATTTTAGCTATTTAATTATTCATGTATTTGCCACTTAAGTCCTTGTTGGAATGTATTTTTTGATGAAATATAGAGTATCAATAGTAGCTATGTGCAATAAAAGTATGTTAATATATGAATATTTTGAATATAATAATACCTGCTTTTTACCTAATTTTTGTATTTGCTCCTGTGTGCCTCATTTAAAGTCCCGCCCTATGTTCTCTTTTTTTCTATATATAGGATTAGGAGAAAAAAAATGCTCAAATAGATCGCAAGTATTTATAAGGGGTCTACAGCCCAAGTCAAGGTAAACGGAGCTATAGCTCCTTCCTTTGCAATCACAGATGAGACAAGGCAGGGATGTCCACTGTCTCCCTTATAGTTTGCCCAGTCTCTTGAGCCATTTCTGTGTAGAATCCGGCTGAATGTGGATATCCAGGGGATAATGGTGAAAGGAACACAATATAAAGTGTCAGCATATGCAGATGATAGGCTTTTTTTCAATGACCAATCCGATGATTTCTCTCCCAAATCTCTTCAGGGAAATAGAGATTTACAGTACATTCTTTTTTTTAAGATAAGAACTTTTCTAAATCTGAAGCCATGGGGGTAGCAGTACCGAGTGAAATGGTAAAATTAATGAAGTTAAACCAAAAATTTAAATGGACGGACCAGTCCCTGAGGTATTTGGGGGCCTCCATTCCTGCAGACCAATCGCGTATATATGAGCATAATTTTTGCCATTGTTATGTAGGGTGAGAGATCTGCTGGAGGGATGGCATAAGGGACGTCATTCATGGTTTGGTAGCAGTAACATAATAAAAATGAACATCTTAGCAAAGTTCCTATACCTTTTTCAAGCTATACCCATTGCTATCCCCAGGATATTTTTTAGAAATATCCAAACACTATTCACAAAATTTTGGCACATAGACATCCAAGGATTAGGACACTCTTGATGCTGCCAAAACAATACGGGGGGCTAGCGATCCCCGAAAACCACAATTCATTTTAGGCTTACGGAAGGGATCCTTTGACATATTGATAAAGCGGGGATTATATCAGGCCTCGCATTTTTTAAGAGCAGGATGTTGGCCTACAGTTCAGGAACTGACAGACAGAAATTGCCCTTTTCAATTAGACTTTTGGCGGGTGGTACAACTAAGACATTTTTTACATACTATGGGTCCCCTGAATCCTTGGACCGCAGCCTGCTGCCATTTGAGAAGCATTGTATGGAAAAAGGACCACTTTTGCATACGCTCTCCAAGATGTATGCGTTATTAGTCAAAACAGCAAAGAATTACCAGTTGCCTTTTTTACGAAAATGGGAACTGGATTTGGGTAGGACCTTCTCGAAAGGTCAAAGTACCAACATAATACACTCCATATTTAAAACGGTGACTTGTACAAAAATGCAGGAAACAAATTATAAGATAATTTCCCATTGGTACAGAACCCCAGTTATACTTCACAAATGCTTTCCTAACATCCCGGATGGTTGCTGGCGCTGTCAGAGGGAACAGGTGACCCTATTATATACAGTATTTTTTGGTCCTGTTCTAGAATTAGGAAATTTTGGAAAGAGGTCAGGGAAATCATGCAAAAAATAGGCGATATTGAAATCCTGGAAGACCCGGCCTTCTTCCTATTACATCTATCCGAAATCCCAGCTAAAACATATAGGAAGTCCATCTTGTGCCATTTATGGAATGCAGCCAAAGCTTGTATCCCCCTTACTTGGAAACAGACACAGCCTCCCACAGTGGGAATGTGGCTTAGGAAGGTAGAGGAAGTAAACCGAATGGAAGATCTAGTCTGGACATCTCGACAAAAACGAGAAATCTATATGAAAACATGGTCGCCATGGAATATTTTTGTTTCTTCAGAGGAAGGAAGAAAACTTATTGACGTGACCCCCATGAGATGAGGACATGGGCCCTTTAGTATACCTTAACCACTTTAGCCCCCGGAAGGATTTGCCCCCTCCTGACCAGAGCACTTTTTGAGATTCGGCACAACAGTGAAGCATGATGCGTGTCGCTTTAACTGACAATTGCGCGGTTGTGCGATGTTGTACCCAAACAAAATGGAGGTCCTTTTTTTTCCCCACAAATAGAGCTTTCTTTTGGTGGTATTTGATCGCCTCTGCGGTTTTTATTTTTTGCGCTATAAACAAAAAAAAAATAGCGTCAATTTTGAAAAAAAAAAAAAAAAAAGCTGTATTTTTTACTTTTTGTAAATATATAAAAAACAACAATTTTTTTTCTCAGATATGTATTCTTCTACATACTTTTGTAAAAAAAAAAAAAAAAAAATTGCAATAAGTGTATATTGATTGGTTTGCGCAAAATGTATAGCGTCTACAAAGAGTTTTATGGCATTTTTTTTTTTTTTTTAATTAGTAATGGCGGCGATCTGCAATTTTTATCGGGACTGCGACATTATGGCGGACAGATCGGCACTTTTGAGACTATTTTGGGACCATTGTCATTTATACAGAGATCAGTGCTATAAAAATGCATTGATTACTGTGTAAATGACACTGGCAGTGAAGGGGTTAACCACTAGGGGGCAATGAAGGGATTAAGTGTGTCCTAGAGAGTGATTCTAACTGTGGGGGGGGGGATGGGCTTCAACACACATAACAGCGATCACTGCTCTCGATGACAGAGCAGTGATCTGTCATGACACAAGGCGGAATGGGGAAATGCTTTGTTCACAAGGGCATCTCCCCGTTCTGCCTCTCAGTGACACAATCGCGGGCCCCCGGCAGACAGAGTCTGCTGAACCCACGTCACGGAGAACACGCGCCCACAGTGCCGCTTCTTAAAGGGGACGTACCTGTATGCCCTTTTGCCCACCAGTGCCATTCTCCCGACGTAAATCGGCATGTGCTGGTCGGCAAGCTGTTAAATTGAGAGGGGGAGTCCTTTTGGGGGGGGGGGGCTCTTAGGTTTTTTTTTTTCTCCTTTAAGGTGGGGGGGGGGGGTAGAAAAAGGAAAGGAGGAGAATAGTCTGATATTAGCTGTTATGTCTGGAACATTAGGGGGGTAGTTGCTGTGCCGGGTCCTGAATTAGGGGTTGCGTCCCCCCTTGACCAGGTTTGGCTAGCAGTTTGGAAAGTGGAACTTAGATGGAGATGGTTCCTCTTTTTGATATTCCCCCAGATTTAACTTCATGGTTAAACGATATTGAATGTGATGATATGTTGTTGGTTGCTTATATATAGGTGATGTATGTCAATTATGGAAGAGGCTGTTCATTTTCCTTTGTTAAAATAAAAATAAAGAAATTGAAAAAAAAAGAAAAAAAGAAAAGCACCCGGCCCACTGACACCACTGATTCACAACAAGTATTTTGCACAGGGTCATACCACCATATCATTCCCTCATAGAGAAGACACGACACCTGTGACAGTTTTTCACTACGTGGAAAGGGGTAGACTCAAAACTTTTGACCAACTACAGATGAAATTACAAGCAAAACACTTTACATACTGGCAGTATAGAACGACTACATTCTTTGCTCAAACAGACAACACTTCTTACGGGAGACGATGTTCTTTGAGCAATTATGCATCTCGGGAAGCCCAGTCTGTAAAGCAACCTCTCTGATGTACAGTTGGCTGCAATCCAACAAAAAAGGGCTACCCTGTAAACACAAACAGGAGTGGGAAGTAGCTTTCAAAAAAAAACTTTACAGATGAACAATGGCTTAACGCTTGTATTTTAGCACACAAATGTTCTATCAGCTCCAGCACTCAGGAAACATCATAAGGTCCTAACGATTTGGTATTTTACCCCAGCCAGGTTGCATGCATGGTACCCAGACGCATCAGATGTATGTTGGTGCTGCGGTTCTGATAAAGGTACTATGCTGCACATTTGGTGGGATTGTCCACTTCTACGCAGCTTCTGGGATGGTGTATGCACTTAGATCTATGGTATTACAGAAACCAAACAGAAGCTCACATCAGAATGTTGCCTGTTGCACATTTCCAACTACTGGTAAAGCAAATACAAGAAATCTGTAGTTCGCCACATGTTAAATGTGGCAAAAACAATTATCCCCAAACACTGGAAAACAACACACACACCCACAGTAGCATAATGGCTTTCTGCTGTGGAAGCCTTATATAAAACGGAAGAAACGGTGGCCATGGCTTCAGAGAATAGTGAAAAATTTCACAAATTAAATACTCTGACTCTTTCGCCAAGATGCAAAATGGTTGATGACATGTTCACAGATCTTGGTCCCCCGATTCTTAATTCCTGAACAAAGCTGGTCTATAACTGGTTCCCTTCCACTAAACACGTTCAAGAAGTTGATACATAGTTGTATACAAGCAAGCTTCTTCCCCCCTCCCCTTTTTTTGTGTTTCTTCTCTCCCCTCTCTTCCTCCCTCTACTCCCCATCATCATCACAATTTTCATCAACTCCCCCCCCCCCCCCCATTATTCCTTAAAATGGTAAGAATTATGATAATACTCCCAAAAAGGGGCAATCCACAATGAACAATAACAGGTGTTTTCAAATTGAAAGAGGTGTTCATTTTTAGGATTTCTTCTGGAGCTGTCTGCACAAATAATCATTGTATAAGTACGCGACAGCTACTTTAACATAATATATGTTTGACACCCTGGATTGTCATCTTTGTATTATTGTTAGCGTTTGTCTGTGTTTACTAAATAAAAAAAAACGTAATAAAATATTTACAAAAATGTGAGGGGTGTATTCACTTTTGTGAGATTAAAATGAGAGAGAGAGAGAGAGAGAGAGAATAATATTCTCTCTCTCTTTCTCTCTCTCTCATTTTAATCTCACAAAAGTGAATACACCCCTCACATTTTTGTAAATATTTTATTACGTTTTTTTTTTTTTTCCAAATATACATACACACACACATACATATATACACACATACACACTAGGGGTGCGCATCTTCACTGGTCTCACGATTCTATTACGATTATCTGGTCAACGATTCGATTCCGCGATGCATCACAATTACCGACGAGCTTCCACTTCCGCTTGGGCCGCCCTTCCACCCTGCAATCTTCTGGGACACATCACAGTTCCCACAAGATTGCCCAGCTATGCAGGACAGCGCAGTGAGACAGGCGCACCCGGCTGTGAAGCTGCAAGCTGTCACAGCCGGATGCCTACAGTAGTATTGCCAGCGCCGTGGACAGGCAGGGGAGAGAAGGCAGGGTTTGGGTGGCCACGTCGCTGGATTGTGGGACAGGTGAGTGTCTTTTTATTAAAAGTCAGAAGATACACTCTTTTTGTAGCTGCTGACTTTTAATAAACAAAAAATTGACTGAAACTCCGCTTTGAATTAAAAATAACCTCACCCCCTTAAAAAGTGCACTAATCCGGTGCACTACAGGGTACAGACATTCACACACACACACACTACTGCCGGGAGGTCAGGAGGGAATACAATCCACAGATGACAAACAGCCCTGTGAAGTTCCCTATACTTTATCTGTGCTGCCCAGTGGCAGCTGGTGATCAAATTTTTTGGGGGGGCGCAAACAAACTGAGAAATACTGAACCTCCTCCATCAAACGCAGCCACCTGTGCCCATTAAATGCAGCCATCACTTCACTAACCCTCCCCCACAATGCACGGGCCACCACTGGTGCTGACAGTTCCTTGGCTGTACTGTTTGCACCTTCCAGCACACTAGGAGTTAACAGTGGAATGTGCACAGGATAGCCAGGGACCTGTAAGCACAGAGCGAGAGGTGTAAGTAGAGTACACATTTGTACTCTGTGTGTATGTATATATATATATATATATATATATATATATATATATATATATATATATATATATATATATATATATACACACATATATACATATACACACACACATATATAAACATATATAAACACACATATATATATATATATATATATATATATATATATATATATATATATATATGCCTTACCGCTACGACACAGTTTGGCCTTCAAAACAGCGATAGTCAACCCTCCCCACTCGAACGTCTATTGTCTGACCCTTCTCACGCCAAACTAGTTTCCACATACTACAAAACTCTTCTTCATACTACAACTAGGCTTTTCACCACAGAAAATAATATTTTGGCAGGAAGTGCTCCCCCTCCAGGTAAGTAGTCTGTCATCTCCTCCCGAGAAAGTTATTCAAACTAAATTATTATACAGGTCCTACTTTACTCCTTGTTAACTGTAGACTAAAGAAACTACCCTCTGCAATATGTTCTCGATGTGGCATGGCTGATGGCACATTTTTCCATTTAATGTGGGAATGCCCGCCAATTAGAAAGTTCTGGTCGGGGGTCAAGCCCCTTATCAGTTCCCTCACTCAATTGCCTAATATTTGTATTGCCTTGAGATGCTTGCTAGAATACATAGATGATTAAGGTATAGCTAAGAATGTGCAAACCTTTCTGCAAATTATCCTGTTTTATGCAAAGAAAATAATTATGCATTGGAAATCTCAATCCCCACCTACTACATACTTCTGGCTCACTATAGTCAACCAAGCTATACCCTTATACAAAATGCAAGTATGAGGCAAGACAATGCCCCAAAAAATTGAATAAGATTTGGAGCCCGCGAGTTAGTTCAGATCGAACTATACCACTTGCTCCTTGATTTCTCTAAATACACAAGTTGACTCTTTGTCATCACACTGGAACTGAGAAGGCAAAAATTTGACTCCTCTATTAATCTGTACTCACTAATTGGATACCATGTAAAATGTACTTTATAACTGATTGAGCACTGTTTGCTCTGATTACATACAAACAAAATGCATAAATTTACATGCATCGTTAATAAAAAATTATACCTTTAACCACCTCAATACACAGGGCACTTACACCCCCCTTCCTGCCCAGGCCATTTTTCAGCGCTGTCACACTTTGAATGACAATTGCGCGGTCATACTACACTGTAACCATGTGAAAAGTTTAATATTTTCAACACACAAATAGAGCTTTCTTTTGGTGGTATTTAATCATTTCTGGGGGTTTTTTGGAAAAAAGAAAAGACCAAAAATTGAAAAAAAAAAAAAAAAAAAAAAAAAAAACACACGTTTCTTTCTTTCAGTAAATGTTGTAAATAAGTAATTCTTCTCCTTCACTGAAGGGTGCTGATGAGGCGGCACTGATGGGTGGCATTGATGGACAGCAGTGATGGGCAGCACTGATAGCCAGCTCTGACTGGCATCACTTCTGGGCACTAATTTCTGGCACTGGTGGGCACTGATTGCGGGCAGTGGTGGGCACACATTTCTGGCACTGGTGGTCACTTAACTGTAATCAGGGCACTGATGATCAGTGCCCCGATTACATCCCTAGATGTCCTCTGAGGAGATGTCGCTGACCGGCCCTCCTCTCCTCACACTGTCAGAGAGAGGCGAGGAGCGCCGATTACCGGCATCTCCATGTTTACATGTGATCGGCTGTGATTGGACATAGCCGATCATATGGTTAAAGAGCCACAGCCCTTTACAGAGATCGGGCCAAATTACGAAAATTTAAGAAATGTCTTCATAGGCTAAAATTTTGCTACATGTCTTTGGTATAAAAAAAATTGTAGAGAGCTGTACGCTCGCAGCCCCCCCCCACCTGCCCGCTCGCAGCCCCCCCCCCTGTAACCTCGCAGCCTCCCCTCTTCACACCTGCCCGCTCGCAGCCCCCCCTTACATGTGTATATATATATACACACACACACATATACATACATATATATATATATATATATATATATATATATATATATATATATATATATATATATATATATATATATATATATATATATATATATATATATATATATATATATATATATATATATATATATATATATATATATATATATATCACACACACAATTACTTGTAGGACAGCCCTTACTTGTTAGGTGGTGTTCCTTGTCCCAGCTCTTGTGCAGGGCACACGAGGAGTGCACATGCAGGAATTTACCAGAGGGGGCAGCAAAGGGCCCAATGTCATCTCAATGACACTCACACACATTCCAAAAGCCAGCGTAGCCACGAAGCTCTCCTGCACCCGCTCCTGCCTTCTCCCATTCCCGCCAGACACTCGGGTCCTTGTAGATGCTCGGGCCCCTTACTAGTGTAAGTGCTCTGTACCCCCCTGATGGCGGCCCTGCCCGCCGGACTGCCTGTGCCTGCTAAGCCTGACTCCCTTGCCCCACTGCTCATTCTATTTGTCTGGCTCTGATGGGGCCCCAGGTGAACCTAGTGCCCAGGGGTGCCCGCTCAGTAAGCTGGCCCTGTGCCCAAGATGTAAAAAGGGAATACATAGGCAAGGTTGCGAGATGACGAGATGACAGCATTAGCTGAAAAAGCCAGAAAGAAAATAAAGGAAAATTCTCTTCCTGGGTCCCAGTAGGCAATTTATTTTCCATGACCTGTCTATTCACAAAATGCAGGCTAAAAGGTCACGCAACAGGGCTTTTATTAAGGTCTTTTTACAACTCCCAATGCCAGCAGAGCCAAATACACATTTGTAAAGCACAGTGCTGTGCTTTGTTTTTTTTTAAGCCGTGGTATGGCTATACTGCTGCTTTTTAAATGGATCCCCAAGTTCAAAGTTTGATTTATAGCCGAACCCAAATGAGAAACTGGGCCTTGGCAGGCTCTACGAGCCTATGATGAATTAGGCTCCATGAGAATGTTGCTGCTACTTACTACTACTATAGCCAGCAGACACATTCCACACAAAACTGGGTGGTTGCTGAAGCCTACAAATATAATCTAGCTTCTGTGTGATTTCTGTGTGGATGAGCAGGAGAGGTAAGGCTACTTTCACATTGGGGCTGTTGCCGTGTTAGAGCTAAAGCACCGCTCGTTTTAGCGGCGCTTTTCGGCCGCTAGCGGGACGCATTTAAGCCCCACTAGCAGCCGAAGAAGGGGTAAAAATGCCCGTGTTGAGGCACTTCGGAAGCGCTGTCCATTCATTCCAATGGGCAGGGGCGTTTTGGGTGCGCTGTATACAGCTCACCCAAACCACCCCAAAGATGCTGCGTGCAGGACTTTTTCTAACATCCCGCAAGCGCACCGCTCACGGGCGGCATGGGAGGCAGTTTTCAGGCGCTATTTCTAGCGCTAAAATGCCTGAAAACTGCCTCCAGTGTGAAAGGGGTCTGAGGGTATTTAACAAGGACTGAAGGCAGTTACCAACTTGTAGAGTTCTTACTGTGATATTGCATGCATTGTTCAGACCCTACGCCTTTAGGTCAGGCATAGATTTTTTTTTTTTGTAGCAATCTTAGGTCCTGGCATCTGAAATACGGACAGTTTTTATGGCAAGCAAACTACAAAAGTAAACAAGGGCTGATCTATACGAGTTCCAAGTTTAAGAATTTACTTCTGAAACAGTAGATAAATATTAAGGGAATATTTATATCTGTACCAAGGCACGTTAGTACTTCAAGGGTACATATACTACAAGCAAAACCAAAAGAGACCAGAAGAAACCAGAATACTAACGTGTTATGAGGTCAGTCTTCATATCTTTTAACTGTTGTTCCATTTGTTTTTTAAACCTGTGAAAAAAAAAAAAAAAAATACTGCTAAAATCATGTAATGTCATATTTACAGTGGATTATTCACTTGTGCCATCAAAAATGTTGTGTCCCAAATATTTAGGCAAGGGCTCATGTGGATGGGCAATAAAAGTTGGCTTTAAAAGGACCAAGCCTATTTTTTTTTTTACACTTGGCGTTTACAAAGTTAAAATCATGTTTTTTTTGTTAGAAAATTACTTAGAACCCCCAAACATGATATATTTTTTGTTTCAAACACCATAGAGCATAAAATGGCAGTCGTTGCAATACTTCATGTCACACTGTATTTGCGCAGCACCGTTTACATAAGTGGGCACAACATATGCGTTCGCTTCTGCGCGCGAGCACGGAGCATTTTAAGTTGTTTTATTTTCTCTTATTTATTTTACCATTTATTTTTAAAATGTCCTTTAAAAAAAAAAAAAAAAAAAAATTTGGATCACTTTTATTCCTAATACAAGGGATGTAAACATCCCTTGTAATAGAAAAAAAGCATGACAGGACCCTTTTAATGTGAGATCTGGGGTCAAAAAGACCTCAGATCTCACATTTACACTTAGAAGTAAAAACCACCTTACAGGCACCTCCATGGGACTGAATTTGTTCAGCAGAGGATTGACAATGGACTTGTCACCGCTGACATCTGCCCCTCCATGGGGGAGACTGGAGGGTCCAATCAAGTCTGCCTGAAAAACTGACAGGTGGACCTAATCGGACAGCCTGTGTGAAAGGGCCCCAAGGGTAAATTTAGATATGCGTCTAAATCGCCCTTGCCTCTAAAGCCCAAGGCTACCCTCCAGAAGCTACTGACAGGCGGTGAGGGAGCGATCTCCTCACCACCTGTTTTAATTCCATATTTGCCAAAAATGCACCGCAACTACATGACGCGCCCCCCCCCCCCGTTCCATGCATTTCTGTGCAGGCAGTCCCATTCATGTCAGTTGGGATGTGGCAGCTGCAAGGACACAGCCACTGCTCCCAACTTGACATCCATGTGGGTGTATATCCTTGAACTCACACTGTCTGCGTTTGGGTCCATGCTCCTACACCCGAATGGATGTCAGATCTGTCCTTGCAGCTGCTGTGTCCCATTTGACATGAATAGGACTGCCTGCACTGGGATGCACAGAATACCGGTGTATCCCCATGCAGGTAAACATGGTCCTCCATGGGCGTACACTTTAGCACACCCCACTGAACGAGGCCTTAGTAGGAATTACGTAAATTACATTGCGTTTAGGTGTGCAAATAAGGATTTTAGTGGGCATTTTTTGTGAAAATAGTGATTTAATAAACATTTGCACAAAAATTGCAGAGCCTTAAAAAATCAGTAGCACCTTCTTTTTATTAACCAAAAAAGGGGGAGAACAAGGGTTTAAAATTATGTGTAATAACAAACAAATATCCACATAACATTGTTTACCGAGTATCGGTAGCGTCACTCTAGTCAAGAAAAATGCACAAATATATATTAGATATACATTATAAAAAAAACAGGGTTGTTCTTATCAAGATAGTAAGGAACCAGAAGACCAAATGAGTGACACAGCATACAATGTAGGGAAGAGTAGAAAAATATATAAAACATTTATTAGTGAATAAAATTCCATTAACTTCCCCAATGGGAGATAATTATGACACTGATAACGTGACATATCCAGAGGCTACTGTGTCAGTCTCCAGATGGCAACACACAGCACAAGACAACAAATACAAATCACTACACATAAACAGATAAACAATCGTCCTTTTTATTCTACTGGTCATGTGCTTTCAGAAAATATATGTTTTTTTTGGAGGGGAGGGACGGCTTTCACAAATTCTGAATGCTGTAAGGGAAAAATAAAAAACCTTCAGATTTTTAGAAAAATTTGGATATTTACATTTTTGCGTATGTTCGATTTTAACCATTTTGCAGAAAGGCGCAATGTAAAAAAATTGCAAATATTTGTTATTTATTAACTCCATACAGGTTAAGCTTTTATATTTGGAATTTAGCAGGAATTTTGTAAAATTAACTGTTTTTATCTGCCAATAATGGTTTTAATGTATTTTTAGCGAAAATATTTTTTGATAAACATTTGCTCAAATACCCTGGGGCCTAAAAATCAGTAGCAACTTTATTCTTGCGGTCATATGCTTTCAGAAAACGTGTGTAGAGATACCCCCACAGGAGCTGCTCAAGTTAGTTCAGTCCGTTACTCTGCCTCTCAACCCCAATAACAGCCTCAGCCCCCTCTCGCACACCTAGCAATAGTGTAAGTGCAAGGACCAATGAGAAACACATTATGATAAAACACAGAAATTGTCTTTACTGCAATATTTGTGCAAGAATAACAGACAGTAACAATATATACTCAAGTAATCAAATAAAGAGCAATAACTGAGATTTAAGAGCAATACAGGCGGTCCCCTGGTTACAAACATTCGACTTACAAACGACTTCTACTTACAAATGGAGGGAGACGACAGAAAGTGAGAGGAAATCTACCCCTAGGGAGGGAAATTCACTCCTGTAAGAGTTATTATGGGGAAAAGGTACCTCCACTGATGCTTTATTAACAAGGCTTGTTTCCACAACCCAAAATTTTTAAAATCCAATTGTCATTGGGACAGAAAGTGAGGTGAAATCTTTTGATTAGGGGTACAGATAGTAAAACAAACATTACAGGGGTGTTAACTCTTCCCTATGCTATTTAAAAAGCTTAAAAATAGTTTTTTTGGCTGGAGCTGCACTTAAAAAAATGTACCTGTTCCAACTTACAAATTGATTCAACTTAAGAACAAACCTACAGACCCCATCTTGTTTGTAACCTGGTAACCGTCTGTATAGCTCTCAATTCTATATTCAAGCTGCTTTCAGGGGATTCCAAATCTGAGAATGTGCAAGAGCAGAGGCACACTTTAATGGTAAATAAAGCACAATATGACACTTTAATTGGATTGGTTATCTTTACTCAGATTGGCTCTATGAGTCCAGGCAGGAGGAGAGTAGAGGAATAACTCCATTTGTGTCAGGCCTCTCCCTTCTGTCCCCTGACACCACAGGCCCATCTTTAAACATTTATTCAAGTCAACCAGTAATGGCTTCACTTTCTAGATAAACTGTCCCACACAACCAATGCATATGCAGAGCCCTGAATATGTGTGTACGGATCCGTATTGGGACTAGTAGCTTCAGTCCTCTTGAAGATAAGATGATATTTGGTGTCTTCAGCTAGACACTCACATTGATGCACTTAAACTCCTGTATAGCGGGCCCAAACACCACTGGCCCAGCTTATCAAGTGAAACAGGCAGGATCATCCTCAGCAAGGTGGGAGGACAATGATGTCTGTATACAGTGTCCCAAAAATGGATAGCTTTATCCCTGTGACATTGCAAGTTGCAGCAAGAGGACTACCAGCAACGATGTCTGTATACAGTGCTCATACTCCTCCTATGGTGCAGTGACTGTTCCCTGCAGATGGGCAAAATGCCCTCTCACCAAATCCTGTGGTCAAGGCCCAAATAAACGTCCCAAAACAGCAGGCTTTCCTGGTGACCAAACTAGTCACCTCACACGAACGTTTCACCGATGCACCTGGAATCCCCCTCTCTCAGGGTGGATGTCCCGACTGGCGGTGGAGCCCTGAATTGCACGGGGAGATCTGAGAGACAGTATCTCTCCTTCAAATCTGATCTTTCACTGCCTCATGGTAACAGATCTTTTCAGGAATTACAATGGATTTGTTTACATTCCTCCCACAGAGAATGCTGGTCTTGGTAGTTTCAGTCACTATACAAGGCTATGGGGTGGCTCTGTGCTGGAACTTCATACTCCAAAGTGCTTTACAGCTGCTTCCTACAGCTTGTTAAAGTCTCTCTGATTGGCTCCTGTAACTGCTCCTTTAATTGGCTGTCTTCTTCCTGCCAATAGGGACACAGGGGAGGCTGCAAAGTGAATAGCTCTGTGCGAGTCAGCTCGCATTACAATACATAGCAAGGTCCCAGGTTCCCTTTGATCTAATGAGAACCTCCAGAGTTAGGGACAGCTGACATCCTTTGTACAGTAGGTTACAAGGCATGGTGGGTGAAATGCAAGGTAGTAGTTCAAGAGAAAATAAATCTCTTTGCATTCAAGAACTGTGGGAGAATGGGTTTAGGGCCAGGACACCCTTTAATAGTTGCAATGTTAATTAGACTCATAGACAGCCATGCGGGGAAAGGCAACCAGCAGGACACCACATCTGCATGTGTAGGATGGCTGTCTCCTATGGCACAGTCTTATAAACAGTTTTTAAACATAAGTTGTAACGAACTTCTGTAACTCCTCGACAATCACTTCTTGTAGATCTTCACTCCACTGAGCTCCCAGTCTCTCTCACTAGACTGGCTGATCCACTGCCACTGGATCTCCCAAGCTCTTCCAACCTTCTCACTGAGCATCTTCCTCAAGCATCACCCCCGCTTCCCTGCTGGGTCCCTAGATTGGCACTCACAGATACTCCTCAAGCGTCATCCCACTGGCCTGCTCTGTCCCTGGCTTGACACACAAGGCTGTTCTGCAAGCTTCACCTCCGCTGGCTGCATCCCTGGCTTAACACCCGCTGAAGTTTCCCAATTCTTCACCGTCCCTGGTTGGTGAGAATACTGCTCCGGTACTTGCTTCAGCTACTCACAGTGGTCCCTGGTAATAAGGTGACGACAGGATCTCGGGCCGGCAGAACCATCACTTATGGTTGGACTGCAAGCCGCAATCCCAACCCTACGCTGCTGCTCTTGCTTCTGGATAGGCCCTCAGACAGCCTAGCAGCCAGATGTCCCTGGGATAGGCCTCAGGCTCTGGCCCAGCAGCCTGAGGCAGCACAACACATGTCCACCCAGATAGCCATCCAGGTGGCACATAACCCCCGATCACCTGACATCATCCAAATAAATAGGCTCTCCCAGCAGGCCAAGGGACCCAAGATGATCCCTGCCTATTGGCTAAGATGCCCCATCTATTCCTAATCTGTCCTTGCAGTGCCCTTGTCTTATCTAAAGTCACCAGATACCGGGCCATCTAGTGACAGAAGAGAAGTGCAGCAATTCCAGAATTAGGGTGAAATCAATTGATCTTCTATCAATTGGCCAAGGCAACTATACCTGGCAAGTAAATTTACTAGCAACTCTGCCTAACCATCAGGGTGCTACATCTAGATTCAGTCAGTCAGTAAAACAGGGAGAAGGAGAGGGTGAAAAAGCCCATGCAGACATGACAGGCAGCTCTTTCCCTCTTTCTGGCTGGAAAGCCTATACATCTCGGTGGCTTTCTTGGTGGGGTCATAGAACAAACAAGACACCCGCTACATATGGTTTTGGGGGTCTTTCAAATTCTGAAAGCTGTAAGAGATAAATGAAACCTTCAGATTTTTAGAGAAATTTGGATATTTACACTTTTGCGTCTGTTTGATTTTCACCATTTTGCAAAAAGGCACAATTTAAAAGTTACAAATATTTGTTATTAATTAACAATACAGGTTAAGCTTTTAAATTTGGTAGGAATTTTGTAAAATTTGCTGCGTTTATCTGCTAATGATTTTAGTGGATTTTTAGCAAAAAAAATATTGGTTTTGATAAACATTTGTGCAAATATTGTGGGACCTTAAAAATCAGTAGCACCTTTTTATTCTACTGGTCATGTGCTTTCAGAAAATATATGGTTTGGGGGGGGTCTTTTACAAACTCTGAAAGCTATAAGTGAAAAATAAAAACCAAAAGTAAAGATTGCAAAAATGGCCTGGCCACCTGCGTGTAAAAATGGAGCGCAGGGCCTGGCAGCGAAAGGGTTAAGGCTGTTGGGCAGAAGTGACGTTTGATGTCGCTCCAGTCCTCCAAGGGCATAGAGTCAAGTGAGGGCAATCATGCCCTCACTCGACTTCCTGCCCATCAGGCCACAGGCCCGGATTGTCTCCACGGGCTCCAGTAAGCGTCGGATACACCTGGGACGTGGCGGGGGGGGGGGGGGGCACCTCTCCCGTTGCCCATAAACCGGGGCTATGGCAGCTATCTGTCGCATATCCACAGTGGGCGGTCCTGAAGTGGTTAAAGGAGTTGTAAAGACAGGTTTTTTTATCTTAATACATTCTATGCATTCAGATAAAACACCTTGTGTGTAGCAGCCTCCCCAGCACCCCCTAATTACTTACCTGAGCCCCATCGTTTTCCAGCGATGTCCACGAATGTCTAAACTGTCTGCGGCACTCCTCCTTATCAGTAGCTCCATTGGCTCCTGCGGCTGTCAATCAAAACCAGTCAGCCAATCAGGGGAGAGAGGGCAGGGCTCAGTGTCTGAATGGACACACGGAGCTGTGACTCCGCTTCAGTGCCCCCATAGGAAGCTGCTGACTGTGGGGCACTCAATAGGAGGGAGGGGCCAGGAGCAGCAAAGAGGGACCTGAGAAGAAGAGGATCCAGGCTGCTCTGTGGAAAACCAACTGCACAGAAGTGGCAAGTATAAGATTTTTTTTTTTTATATAAAGTGATTGTAAAGTCCTGCATACAATAGATTTATTCTTCTGAGTACTGGAGAATTTATCACACTGTCCATAAGGTTTTACAAATTTAAGAATTGTGGCCAAAAAGCCATACCTCCGACATGGAAACAATGCCGAGCGACCCAAAACATGCACAAAAACATAGGAACTGGGGTGCAGAAAAATGGCAGCAAGTTTTCTGGACTGAGGAGTCAAAATGTGAAGTATTTGGCTGCAGCAGGAGGTAGTTTATTTGCCAAAGGGCTGGGGAGTAGTACAACAATGAGTGTCTGGAGGAAACAGTGAAGCATAGAGGAGGTTCCTTGCAAGTTTGGGGCTGCATTTCTGCAAATTTAGTTAGAGATTTGGTCAGGATCAACGGTGTCCTCAATGCTGAGAAATACAGGCAGATACTTATCCATCATGCCATACATCTGGGAGACATGACTGGCCACAAATTTATTCTGCAGCAGGACAAGGACCCCAAACAATGTCATTAGGATCTTCAGTGCAACAAGGACAAGGAGTCCGGAAAGTGATCGTAGGGCCCCCACAGAGCCCTGATCTCAACATCGAGTCTGTCTGGGGTTACATGAAAAGACAGGATTTGAGGCAGTCATAGCCACAGAAGAACCGTGGTCAAGAAGGATGAGCTCCAGCGTGTAGAGCACGCCAGGAAGTCGGCACTGCGCTAATCACAGACAGTGAGACATTTCCCAATCTCTGCAGATGCCCATCGGGACAAGGTCTCACTGCCTGTGATTAGCGCAGCGCAGTGCTGACTTCCTGGCGGGCTCTGCACATGGGCTGTACGAACACGCCGGAGCTCATCCTTAGTGTTCAACTCTCCAAGGGGTTTGAAACAACCTACCTGCTGATTTACCTTAAGCTTGTGTGTAACTATACCTAGAAGAATTGATGCTGTTTTGGAGGCAAAGGGTGGTCACAACAAATATTTATTTGATTTGGACTTTTCTTCTGTTCATTTGCCATTGTGTTACCTGATAAAAATAAACTATTAACACTTCTATTTCTGAAAGTATTCTTAATTTACAGCATTTTTTTTTTCACACCTACCTAAAACTTTTGCACAGTACTATATTTTGATGCCGATTAACTGTACCCACTCGACGAAGAAGCTGCATACTGTGAGGCACATGAGAACATATGCAACTTAAAAAAAAAAATAAAAGAAGAGCTGTCAAGCCCTGGAGTAGAGCAGACCAGGGGCAAGTCTGTCATATTATGAAAGTATGCACAAGCATTATGGCACAGGCTATCATGCAAATGGCAATTTCATTCTGTTTTAAAGGAGCTATATGGATCTTTAAAATAAAGTTATGGCAAACTGATTTTTGGAAAAGCAAGGAATTTATATTTGGGCATGTATATTTAACTATGAAATATTTTATAGTGAAACCACTGGGACAAACAAGAGATGCGAATGAGTCCTAGCTGGAACTTGGAATTATTAATTCTGAGAAATATTGTTGATTTTGTCTGTGACTATGGCTGCCTGCACACTGCATTTCAAATACACTGTGTAAGCTTTGTGTGGTATAGGGCAGGAAGTGGGCTTTGACTACACCAGAAAAATATTTCATGATGTAAGAAAGATAAGCGACATCTGAGAGCAACAGGGCCATAGGTCACCACAATAAAAGATTATACATGTCATATATAGAATGCAATTTTAAAAAATCCAGATAATATAAATGCAATAGTTACCATTAATGTTAAATTTTGTGTAGCTGAGATTTAAAAGTGCAGTGCCCTAAAATACAAGCATTTTGTTACTCTGGTGACAAAGGCGACAGTACTAATTTTCATTTCACCATCTTCAATCTGAGCAAGCCGCAGCCTCATCCATATGCACTATAGAATTAGAGGAATGTTGCACTACAAAGAACCATTTGACTAGGGCTTATTGATCTACCAAAAAGGTACATTAGAAGCCTACTAAATCCAGCTGCTTTGGGTTTAACCACTTGCCTACTGGGCACTTTCACCCCCTTCCTGCTCAGGCCAATTTTCAGCTTTCACTGCTGTTGAACTTTGAATGACAATTACACCTTGGACAGGTAGAGCTTTCTTTTGGTGGCCTGCTCCACCGTTGGTCAGACCTCTGCTCAAAGCTCAGACCGCCATCGCCATTTTGCTGAAGCCCTGGACCGGAAGTGACCCGGGGAGGTGTGGTGACATAATTTCAGGCGCTAGGGAGGAAGCAGAGTCACCAGGGAGATGGCGCCGAATCCTTTCAGCTCAGCCGAATGGCGCCATCTTTCACTGCAAGCCGCCCGCACGACCTTCTGCAGGATAGTCAGGGGTATACCCAGCGCCCCGAGGGAGACCCGACCGGCGGCACCCCACCGCTGAATGGACACCTGCAAGGTAAGAGGGGGGGATCAGCTCTCAGGGGGGCTCTTCCCAAAACTGCCGCCCCTCTTGAGGAAGTGGGAGACCCCCCCGCCAGGAAGGGCAAGCCCTACCGGACCCAAAGACTTCACAAGCCTGCGGCCCGGCTCCAAGGGGGAGACCACCAGCCTTAGGAAAAAAAAATGACCAGTTACACTTACCGGTAATAGTGTTTCTGGTAGTGTTTCTGGGAAGTCTTCCAGGACAGTATCCTGAGAGATGACTGGTCCACCTGACAGGAAACACAATCAAATAGGTTAAAAGCCCTCCCTGTGCTCCTCAGTTATGACAAAGTATTGACCCACACCAGTGCACGAGTGAAGAAAACCAACACCACCACACTCTATACATTAAATTATACCTAAAGAGAATGGGTGGGAAGTAGGCCTGCCGTCCTGGAAGACTTCCCAGAAACACCGTTACCAGTAAGTGTAACTGGTCATTTTCTCAAGTCGTCTTCCAGGACGGCACCCTGAGAGAGGATTAAGTAGCTCAGGCCTACCTTAGGGCAGGACAACCGCTTGCAGGACCTTCCTGCCGAACGCCAGATCCTGAGGAGACAGTAACTTCACCCTGTAATGCCTCAGGAAGGTGTTCTGGCTTGTCCATGTAGCGGCTCTTCATATCTGCTCCACCGAAGCTCCGGCCCTTTCCGCCCAAGAGGTTGCCAGAGATCGCGTGGAATGTGCTTTAAGGTCCCTAGGAAATGCCTTACCGGACCGTTCGTAGGTTAGGGCAATAGCGTGCTTAATCCATCTAGCTATGGATGATTTAGAAGCTTGTTGGCCCTTCTTTTGGCTGGAAAAATTTACTAAAAGATGGTTGGACCTTCGAAACTCCTTAACTTTTTCTAAGTAGGATAATAAACAATGTCTGACGTCCAGACAGTGAAAAGAAACTTCCCTCTCATTTTGGGGGTTATTACAAAGGGAAGGCAGCATCATTTCCTGAGTTCTATGGAACTTGGATGCTACCTTAGAGAGGTACAGGGGGTCCTGCCTAAGTATAACCCTGTCCTCAAGTAAACGGAAATATGGTTCCTTGATTGAAAGCCTGAATATCGCCTACTCTCTTGGCTGAGGTGATTGCTAGCAGAAAGGCCAACTTAAAGGTCAGGATCCTAAGGGGGATCTGATCTATTGGTTCAAACGGGGCCCTTGTTAACCCTTCTAACACCAAGGTAAGGTCCCATGGTTGAAACCTAGACACCTGGACACCTGGACAGGGGACACCTCTCTGACCAAAAGGAACCTCTTGATCAGGGGGTCTAATGCCAAGCATCTCTCCAGAAAATAGGACAAGGCTGCGACCTGTGCCTTAAGTGTCTTGGTTGCCAATCCCTGATCTGCTCCATCTTGCAGAAATTCCAGAATGGCAGGGATTTCTTGTTGTGAAGTTCCTCTTGCCTGACACCAGCGAGAAAAAATCCCCCAGGTCTTACCGTAAATACGCCTTATGACCGGTTTTCTACTAGGAGAGTATCCACTACTTTGTCCGACAGGCCCTGCTCCCGCAGGTCCTGCCTTTCAAAAATCAGGCCGTCAGCCTGAAGAAGCTGGGGTCTGGATGGCAGACTGGACCCTGAAGGAGAAGGTCGCGCCGAACAGGAAGGTGTAGAGGTGGGGCTATGGACCAACCCTGTAAGGTTGGAAACCAATCTATCTTGGGCCACCACGGAGCTATCCGAATCAAGTTGCCTTCCGAGAGAAGCAACTTTTGAAGAACTCTCGGAATTAGCCCCAAGGGGGGAAAGGCATAGGCCAACCGGAAGTTCCAAACCTGGGCCAATGCATCTACCTCCTCTGAGCCCCCTTCTCAGGCAAGGGAAAATAATCTCTTTACCCTTCTGTTTTTTCTGCGGGCAAAGAGATTCATCTCTGGAATGCTGAACTGCCGACATACCAGAGAGAAAACCTCTGGATTCAGCTCCCATTCTCCCTGCAGAATTGGCTGATGACTGAGATAGTCTGCCTCTATATTCAAAGTTCCCTTTATGTGGACTGCGGAAATTGAGCGAATCAGATGCTCTGCCCAACCCAGGATCTCTGATGACAGGGCCAGGAGAGTTGTAGATCTGGTGCCCCCCTGATGATTCAAGAATGCCACCGCTGTGGCACTGTCTGATAGGACCTGAACTTCCTGGTCCTTGATCCTCCCTTCGAAAGCTTTTAATGCTTCCCTGATGGCCAAAAGCTCTCAAAAGTTGGAGGTCTTTTTCTGCCTCAGGTCCCAGGACCCCTGGACTCTTAGATCCTCCGGGTGAGCCCCTCACCCCCAGGAACTTGCATCTGTAGTTATCCTGAGAGGCTGAAGCTGACTCCAAAGGAGACCCCCCCCCCTCCCCGAAGCCTCTGAGGGAGAAGCCACCAGCAAAGAGAGTCTTTTACTTAACTGGAATGGTAACTTTTATGCCCAGAGAGCTTCTTTTTCTGTCCCTAGAGGACAGGAGGAAGTGCTGGAGGGTCCTGGAATGTAGCTGTGCCCAAGGAACTGCTGGGATAGATGCAGTCATTAGGCCCAGCAACCTCATAATACCTCTGTATGAGATAGTCTTTGCCTCTAACAGAGATATGGTTGCTGAAATGAGGCCTTCTACCTTGCTCTGGGGAAGAACTAATTTCTTTTCCGAGGAATCCACCAGGAATCGTAGACATTTTCGTTCGGGCAGGAATCAGCCAGGATTTTTCCTTGCTGATGATCCATCCCAGGGATTCTAAGGTCTCCATTACCCTTGTTAGATCTAAAAGTAGCTGATCCCGATTTTGATTGTAAATTAGAATGTCATTTAAATAGGGAATCAGCGCTACTTCCTGGAGATGCAGAAAGGCCACCAGTTCTGCCAGAACATTCGTGAAGACCCTTGGACTGGATGCCAGTCCGAAGGGGAGGGCCACAAACTGCCAGTGCTGAACTCCCTCTGGAGAGGTGATTGTGAATCTCAGGAAGATTTGATGGTCCTGAAATATAGGGACATGAAGGTAGGCGTCCTTTAAATCTAAGGTTACCATAAAGACGTCCTTGAGGAGGTGTCTTCTGAGAGAATAAACACTCTCCATGCGGAACTTCTTGTACCGCAGAAAGACATTGAGGTTCCTTAGATTTATGATGAGACGATACCTTCCTGAGGGCTTGGGTACCACAAATATGTGGGAGTAAAACCCTTGACTCCGCTGGCCCTCTGGGACTGGCACTATGACCTCCTGACTGGCCAGTTCTTCTATGTTCTGTAGGACTCCTGCTGCTTTGCAGGGATCCCTGGGAAGGCGAGTCAAGAGAAACTTGGGGGGAGGAGGGAAGAGAAACACTAATCTGTAACCCTCTTATGATCTGTAGAATATGGGGGCTGTGTGTGACCCTTTCCTTCTGAGGGACAAAGTGAGAAAGTCTTCCCCCTACTGGAAAGGAATTTGGGGGTCTTGTCGCCCGACTTCTGGCTGGAAAAGAGAATGCCTGATTTTTGCTTGTCTTTCCCAGCCCCCCAACGTCTATTAGGGGAGACCTTTTTCTCTGAGAAGCGGTTCTCGAAAAAACGTCTTCCTATCCCTCCTAGGTTTAGTAGGGAATTTCTTCCCCTTTTCAGTAAACCTAGCAAGGGCTTGATCTAGGCCAGTACCAAACAGGAGGGAACCCTCAAAGGGAGGCCACATAGATGGGTCTTGGATGAGCTATCCCCGTCCCAAGTTTTAACCCAGAGGGATCGCCTAGCTGAATTTAGTAGGCCCCCCGGATTTGGCGGTGGTGCGTACCGTCTCCACCGCAGCATCCGCTAGGTATGCGACAGCACTACCTATGACCTCCAATTAATCTAAGACTTCCCTAGACTCGGAGGTCCGGGAGATGTGGTCTATCAGCTTAGAGACCCACATGTCAGCATTTCTGGCTATGCAGACTGAGGCCAACATGGGGCTCATAGCCGCGGCATTAGCCTCCCAGGCCCTATGTAAAATAGCTTCCGCCCTCCGATCCATCTGGTCCTTGATGTTACCAGTGTCTTCAAAAGGAAAGATTGTATTGCTTAGAAACCTGTGCCACAGAGGCGTCTAACTTAGGAGTTTTGAAAAACTTCTCCTCGTCCTCCCCCCGTAAAAGGGCATCTACGCTTCCACGTCTTGTATTTCAGGAGCCTCTTTTCTGGTTCCTTCCACTCCCTTAAGATAATATCTTTGAGTGCGGGATGTACTGGAAGAACCCTGGCCTGAGGTTTAATTAAGCCCCTATACATTTTATCTTGGGCAGAGACCTGCTCAGTGGACTCCTGAATCTCTTCTGAAGCGTAAATGGCTCTCAGAAGGCCCTCCATGTCGTCAGCTGAAAAGATATCTCTGCTAGACCTGGAGTTCTCCCTCTCATCCTCCTCTTGGCTGTCCAACACCCCCTCGTCCAAGAAACCATGCTCAAGAGATTCGGACTCACCCTTCTCCTCTGAATCCTGAGGTAGGGGATACTTTGGGGTAACCGCCCGGCGTCTAGACTCCCTAGAGGAAGCGGAGCCCTCCTGGGAGGAGTCGTCCTTACTGGTATGAGCCTCTGAATCTTTAGGTTTGAGGGAGGATTGAAAGGCTTTTAGAGTGGACAGCATCTCAGTTTTTTACTGTGAGAAACTCTTTCATAAGCTGAGATGTTTCCTTCCCTGTCAGCTTCTGTATACACTTAAAGCAGAAGGGTTTAGGATGATCTGGGGGTAACCCATCATTACAGTTCCCGCATCTCTTAGAGTAGAGGATTTCACAGGAGCTGGCAACCTCACGGGTAGTGGCATCGTCCCCTGAAATAAAAAATACAGGAATCAACTTATAGCACTGTAACACCCAGAGGAGAAGAGTTGGGGTACCCTCCCCCAGCTAAACCTCCAGCGGCCGGTCAGACTTACCCCCTGTGGTCTCCTCCATGGCCGTGGACCCTGTGGGTCTCTCCTCATGTTCCATACTGCTGGTGTCAGTGAACCTCTTCGGATAGCCCCTGACACAAATAAGCGGCAGCTGGTCTGTAGGAGAAATGGGCGCCTGCTCCTTCTGGATTTATATCCCCTTTCTGAAATGTGAGGCTGTTGCTTCCTCCCCTCCACCACGCTGACGCCGCCATTTTGCTGTAGACCAGAAATTACATGGGGCGCGCTAAAGCTCACTTCCTGTTCAGTGGAGAAAGTGATGTCATTCCTCCACGATCTTCAGGAAGATGGCGTGAGCGCCCACAGGATGCTGAGCGGTGTCTTCTCAAACTCCCTCCACTGCAAGAGGGAAATAACCGCGCAAGCTCGGCGGAGGGCGGCGTAGCTCCAGCCCAGCTACAGACTCACCCCCTGCTGATCGAAGGCAACAAACCTGACCAGCCACGCTGCACTAGGGGATCCCCCCTGCATAAGGAAGGCAACACCGCAGCCCTGTCGGAAGGAAAACCAAGCTCTTTTTCTGCACGAACAATGGTTAGTAGCACTGTTGCTGGTTAGGGATAGATATACTATACATGCCCACGGGGAATAAAATCATAAGTGGATGACACAGTATAAAATAAAAAGCAAATGGACAAAAAACCTTTGTATAAGGGCTAACAGTCCGCAATCCAGGGCAAGCCTTTAGGGAAGCATGAAGCAGGCTCCAAGTACATGAAAAAGAATAAGCAGAAAAAAAGCGTCTCCAGATCAGGATCAGTTAGATATGTTTAATATACAAATCGAATATGTCCACTTACATATAATAAAAAGCAAGTAGAGCACAGGTAATCCTCAGGTAGTGATGTTCCAGCGTGAGCAGCCTGTTTGTAAAGATCTGTCCATAGGAAAGAAGAAGCAGTCCCGTCCAGCAGGATGTGTAGACTCTATCCTAGGGATTGGAAACGAGGCTTGGCTCGGATGAGCTGTGGAACGCAGGCCTCTGGTGCAGTGACGTCACTAGCAGTGCGACGACTTTTCGGCGCATGCGCACTGTATTGTACAGGCGTGCGCCTTCAGGCATTGAGGACAAAAGCTCCTTGGCGCCTTATATGTGCTAACACTTGGAGCCATCTAGTGGGGATTGTATAAACAACACAATCTACATAGGAGGACTCCAGCAACAAATAAATAATATATGACAAATGCAAAAGAACTCTAGAGATATAGTTGGATGGGGGTCTCTGATGAAAAAAAAAAAAAAAAAAATGGAAATAAAAATAACTATATTGGGATAATATTAAAAACATATACATTGTATAATAAAAATGTATATGTATAATAAAAATGGACAATGAATAGGAACAATATATAAGAAATAAACAGAGGAGCAGGTCATCACAAACTTCGGAAACTATAAAGATTTTTAATCTTTCCAAACATGTCCTTTCTTGCAGAAACAACATTACTAAGCAAAGGTTTAAACTTTGCACCTACTTCCAAGCCAGACCCATATGTGCTATTTAAAGATCTTAACAAATATAAGACACCTCACACTTAAAAGATTCTTTGAAATCCAAAAGACAAAACATCCTGAGACTGTCAGCAGTTCTCATACTGACGAACCTACTCTGCTGCAGACCACATCCGTTGAGTTCAGTTTTGATACGAACTTGATGGATCAACTTGAGGAACTCAATCTAGATAGTACCGTTTCCAATTTGGATCTTTACACACAACACTTATCTACCTCACCGCCAGTACAACATTCCTCTTTAAAACCCAAATCTATTTTTTATCCTTATCAGTCAAAAGGTCCACACGAAACCACATTTTTGCTGATATGAAAAAATTATGCTCTCACCCATCCCCATGTAATCCAAATCTGGGGCATCTCACTCCAGAATACCAAGCTCTAAAATCTCTTGCTGACAATGAGAATCTAATTGTTAAGACTGCAGACAAGGGAGGAGGGGTTGTCATTATGGACCGAGATGACTACATTAAAGAAGCATACCGCCTTCTTGCTGATACCTCTACATACAGGAGATTAACGAAGGATCCCCTTCCTGAGTACAAATCTGAAATCAATCTCCTAATAGAAAGGGCAACACAATCTCATATTCTGGAGAAATCTGAAGTCTCATTTTTAATCAAGGATTTTTATCACACCCCCTATTTTTATCACATCCCCAAAGTCCCCAAAAGTCTAACCAATCCTCCCGGTAGGCCCATTATAGCAGCCATGGATAGCATAACTTCAGGGCTTTCCAAGTATATAGACTATTACCTTCAGCTTCTGGCTCAGGGCCTTCAGTCCTATATTAGGGACGGTACCCATCTTTTAGAGTTACTCGAACCATATTCCTGTAATAGTGATTATATTTGGATGTCATTAGATGTTAGCTCCTTATACACATCCATTCCACATGCTTTTGGACTTGCAGCTCTCCTTCATTTCCCGTTTCAGGATCAGTACATGAATGACAGACAAACTGCATTCATTTTGGATTGTACTGAATTCTGTCTTGAACATAATTACTTTGCCTTGGACGATCAATTTTATGTGCAAGTCCAAGGCACTGCGATGGGCACTAATTTTGCTCCCTCGTATGCCAACGTAGCAATGGGTCTCTGGGAACACAAGTACATATGGAACAATAATCCTTATTCAAGGCATCTTATAGACTACGGCAGGTATATAGATGATATTGTTATCATCTGGAACGGTTCCCCTCAGGATACACTAGATTTTGTCAACCACTGTAATGACAATCCGCATGGCCTAAGATTCACTTATGTCTCTGATGCGGAGAAATTGGCATTTTTGGATTTAGAGCTATATCATGATGGGGACACTATACATGCCAGAAACTATTCCAAACCTACTGCCGGCAATTCACTGTTACACTACAAAAGTTACCACTACCATAAGTGGAAGAATATTCCAAGAGCCCAATTTTGCCACCTCAAACGTAATTGTACCAATCACCATGATTTCATTAAAGAGAGTAGTGTGCTCAGTCAAAAACAGAGATAAAGGATACCCAGAACCACTCATCCAGGAGGCATATATGCATTATCTACTAGATACCCCTCTACAGAGTAAAAAAGAAGCTACTGACCAATCACTCCGTTTCACCACCAGATTCCATCATGATCACAAAAAAATGGAATCTATTCTTAAAAAGCACCGGCCAATACTCCTAGAGGACCTCCATCTAAAAACTTCTAAAATCTTTCACCCAAATTCCCTATAGTAACTTATAGAAGAGCACCCAATCTTAAAAATAAAATTGCCACTAGCAAGCTGAAACCCCCGTCTACACAGTCCAGTCCACGCTTGTGTTTACTTCCACTACATGGCATGTTTCATATATATCTCTATCTTTTTTTTTTTTTTTCATCAGAGACCCCCATCCAACTATATCTCTAGAGTTCTTTTGCATTTGTCATATATTATTTATTTGTTGCTGGAGTCCTCCTATGTAGATTGTGTTGTTTATACAATCCCCACTAGATGGCTCCAAGTGTTAGCACATACAAGGCTCCAAGGAGCCTTTGTCCTCTATGCTTGAGGAAGGTGCGTGCCTGTACAATACAGTGCGCATACGCTGAAACGTCGTCACCACGCCAGAGGCCTGCGTTCCACAGCTCATCCGAGCCAAGCCTCGTTTCCAATCCCTAGGATAGAGTCTACACATCCTACTGGATGGGACTGCTTCTTCCTTCCTATGGACGGATCTTTACAAACAGGCTGCTCACGCTGGGACATCACTACCTGAGGATTACCTGTGCTCTACTTGCTTTTTATTATATGTAAGTGGACATATTCGATTTGTATATTAAACATATCTAACGCATCCTGATCTGGAGGTGCTTTTTTACTGCTTATTCTTTTTCCTTTTCTGCACAGCCACTGCAGAAGTAAGGAGAGGAGGCAGGAAAATTAGCCCCTGAAGTTCTGGGTACACCCCTGTACCCAGGGTCCTTCAGCGCTCAGGGGGGCTCTTCCAGTTTCTGCTGCCCCCCCCTGAGGAAAGGATAGGGGAACCCCCCAGGAAGCATAAATATATCCTGCCGGACCCAGAGGCTTCCCAGGCATTTGGTCCAGCTCCCAGGGGGAGACCACCAGCCCCAGGCTTCGGGTCTTACAAGAAAAATATCAAACGGTTTTGCTGTGGGGAAACAAAATCAAGAACTGAGGAGCACAGGTAGTGGCAGGGGTTTTAACCTCTTTGTTGATTGTGCTTCCTGGCAGGTGGGACCAGTCATCTCTCAGGGTGCCGTCCTGGAAGAGGACTTGAGAAAATAATGTTCTTTAGCAAGGAACATACATGCCACAATAATAATTATGCTACCAAAATTAGTGTGTACTGAAAATTGCCTACAGCATTGCTCCTGTTTCTTGTTGCTGGCGGCTGCCATTTTGCTGATGCCCAGAGCCCCTCAGCAGAAGTAAATCATAAAGCAGAACTAAACCCATGGATTTAAACTTTGGTTTCAGAAAACCTACATTCTTGGAATGCTGTGATTACTAACTGTCACATTTGCTTGTTTCCTCAACCAATTAAATGGCTGGTGTCATAACTGATCACATGCGCAGCACCATGGCAGTTGAAGATCAAACAGAATCAGCTTCCTTGGCTGTAGTGTAAAGGATAGGAGGGTTTAATTCTGCTTTAACCACTTAACAACCAGCCCATAGCCGAATGACGGCTACAGGGCGGTTGCTTAACTCTGGGAGGGCGTGCTATGACGTCCTCCCAGAATCCCACTCTTGCGCGCCCCCTGGGGCGCGCACCCGAGAACATCCGTGACCGCTACTTGCGGCAGTTTACCATGTGATCGTTCCGTCATGACACCGGTTCCTCCCTCCCCTCTGTGTATCGATCGGTACAGAGGGGGAGGGATCGGATGACAGCAGCGCTCTGGCCTGGATGTGTAGTGCCCACAGCGCTGCTCTGTAATAAATGCAGTCACATCCAGGCATCCATCCCTCCATGCTCTGCAATACCCTGCAATACTCGGTACAGAGGGGCAGGGATCGGATGGCAGCAGCGCTGTGGGCTGGATGTGTAGTGCCCACAGCGCTGCTCTGACTAATGCAGTCACATCCAGCCATCCCTCCGTGCTCAGCAATACCCTGCACTACTCTGCAATACCCAGCCATACCCAGCCTCTGTATGTGGCCAGGCTGTGGTAGTCTCACACATGTGGTATCGCCGTACTCAGGAGGAGTAGGTGAATCTATTTTGGGGTGTCGTTTTTGGTATGTACATGCTATGTGCTAGAAATATTGTATAAATGGACAACTGTGTTAAAAAAAAAAAAAAAAGGCGTTTTAACCACTCATACAACGTCCTTGACTTTGTGTGGGGATATCTGAATGATGCCTGCAGCTACAGTTTTTTCAGCTGGCGATTCCCTACACCATAGGAACGATCATAGCGGCTGTTCCACTGCTTGATTGTTCTTGCGAGAGGGGACGCCCCCCCCCCACCGCCCTCAGGTGCTTCTACCAACTCACTGCTACGATCAAAGGTAGGATCGTTTTTCTTTTTCTTTTTTTTTTTTTTTTTTTTTACATTAATTTCAGGCTTCCCAGCCTAAAGGTAAGATGTGGGGTCTTATTGACCCCATATCTCACTGTAAAGAGGACCTGTCATGCCATATTCCTATTACAAGGGATGTTTACATTCCTAGTAATAGGAATAAAAGTGATCAAAAAATTAATTTTTTGGAAAAAAGCATCAAACTAAAATAAAGTAAAATGAACAATAAAACAAAAAAAAATTTTAAAGCGCCCCTGTCCCCGTGTGCTCGCACGCAGAAGCAAATGCATACGCAAGTCCCGCACGCATATAAAAATAGTGTTCAAACCACACATGTGAGGTATCGCTGCGATCGTTCGAGCAAGAGCAATAATTTTGGCCCTAGACCTCCTCTGTAACTCAAAACATGTAACCAGTAAAAAATGTTAAACGTCGCCTATGGGGATTTTTAAGTAGCGAAGTTTGGCGCCATTCCACGAGCGTGTGCAATTTTGAAGGGTGAAATGTTAGGTATCTATTTACTCGGCATAACTTCATCTTTCACATTATGCAAAAACATTGAGCTTACTTTACGTTTTTTTTTTTTTTTAAAGCACAAAACTGTTTTTTTCCCCAAAAAAATGCGTTCGAAAAATTGCTGCGCAAATACTGTTATATATATATATATATATATATATATATATATATATATATATATATATATATATATATATATATATATATATATATATATATATATATATATATATAATGTTTTGGAGTTCTATGTAATTTTCTAGCAAATAAATGATGATTTTTACATGTAGGAGAGAAATGTCAGAATTGGCCTGGGTGCTCCAGAACGCCTGAAGGTGCTCTGTGCATGTTGGGCCTCTGTATGTGGCCACACTGTGTAAAAGTCTCACACATGTGGTATCGCCATACTCGGGAGTAATAGCAGAATGTTTTTTGGAGTGTAATTTGTGGTATGCATATGCTGTGTGTGAGAAATAACCTGCTAATATAACAATTTTGTGAAAAAAAGAAAAAAATCTTGATTTTGCAAATAATTGTGGGGAAAAAAATGACAACTTAAAAAAACTCATCATGCATCTTTCTAAATACCTTGGAATGTCTTCTTTCCAAAAAGGGGTCATTTGGGGGGTATTTGTACTTTTCTGGCATGTTAGGGTCTGAAGAAATTAGATAGGCCGTCAGTACTTTAGGTGTGATCAATTTTCAGATATTGGCACCATAGCTTTTGGAATTAGTAAGAAAAATTACTAATTTGCAAAATTTTATAACAGAAACGAACAAAAGTGCATTTTTTTTTTTTTTTTTAACAGAATTTTCGGTCCTTTTTCTTTTATAGCACAAAAAATAAAGAACCCAGTGCTGATTAAATACCACCAAAAGAAAGCTCTATTTGTGTGAAAAAAGGACAAAAATTTCATATAGTTACAGTGTTGCATGACTGAGTAATTGTCATTCAAAATGTGAGAGCACTGAAAGCTGAGAATTGGTCTGGTTATTAAGGGGGTTTAAGTGCCCAGTGGTCAAGTGGTTAAGGTTGTCAGCAGATCAGCCTCTATAAATTCGCCAGTGCCTAAAAATGGAGAGCAGGGTGAGACAGTAATAGGATATTAAACAGTATAGGCACTTTAATGATTACATTTAAAGTGGAACTTTAGTCTGAAAATTAAGTGGACTGTCTAGTTTAAACACAGCTGCGGTGTTCCTTGGTGTTCCTTTTAGCCATACCTAGTTTTTTTTTTTTTTTTTTTTTTTTTTAACAATAGTTACCAAATGAGTTGCATAAAGACTTTTGGCCCTTTGTTGGCTTCAGGGGAATCTTCAAGACTTCTTAGAGCATTAGGGAGGCAACTCTTCAGACATTTGACACTTGCATTGTGAAGTTGTACAAGTATTTCAGGCATTTGATCCCTGTAAACAGACACACATCAGACATGCAATCTTTGGATGTTATAATTTATATAAAACAAAGAAATTATAAAGAAGCCACAAAACTTGAAAATTTACAGCAAAACCTTTTATTTCGGGGAGATTTCATCTCACTTCCTGTTGTGTCTAAGGAACAGAAAGTGAAGGTATTGGGGCACATCTAACAAAGGTTTTGAAGTGGAAGATAAGGTCAACTATAACTATTCTTAAAAATGCTGCAAAGGCTGTATAAAAAACACATGTTGTTGTGCAAAATTTTATATTAAATGTATTGTCATAAGAGTCTCCCAGTGTCTGTTCTCTCCCAGCCCGCTCTAAAGAGCTGACTGGGGCAGACTGACGCTGGTTGAGACCTGTTAGGTAGTGGAAAACTTCCTGGTGTTTGGAGAGAGGTGTTTGCGGAGAGAGGACATGTCCTCCAGCAAAGGGCCCCTGTGAAATGCACAGAACGATCATCTGGTGGGGGTGTGTTCGCTCTGCAAAGACATTATCAGTTTAGTGGTTGTTTGCTCTTGTCACCCCCGGTATGCCTGATCAACATGTTTGGGGTGCCATGACGTACACCTGCAGATAATCTCCCATCCATGAGGAACTCTAGTCATCGTCATTTGGTTGTATGTATTTTGTTGTGTTAAATCCTTATATGGTCATTCACATCCTGTGTTCATGTCCTGTGAGGTCACAAGCTTTGTAAGAGGTGTTTGGCTGTTGGAAGCCCAACCCTCGAGTTTTGGGACTTCCTGTTATGCTAATAAAGAGCCAGGACACTGCTCGGGAGGGGGGCTTGGCAGGCAGTGTGATGCTGGAGCTGAGAACGCAAGGATGTGTTGATGTCTGTTTGTGGGTAAGGGGGCACAAACCAGAGGATGGGCTACACCAGAGGATGGCATACAATCATAAGGTGAGATGCATTTATATCATTAGACGAAATTGTTATTATTAGAAACAGGAGATTTGGCTATGTGCTCTGCGTGCAGCCAAATTTCGATAACAATGTATACATACTTTTTTTTTAATCCTGTCCAGTCACATGATCCAGAAGCTCCAGATCTCATGGGTCAGACAGCTGTTGCTGCAGAGGAGACATGCCTCCCAACTGTCCCCGATTCGCCAGGACCATCCCAGAAATTGGTCTGTGTCCTGGAGTACTGGCAAATCAGGGCTGAGTCCCGGAATGCCTGGGACGTCTCGTTTCCCGCATGCCGCGAGCAACACATAATGTAGCAGCCGGCATCTCTCCTAGGCACACAGCGCAGAGCAGAGTGCACTGAACCCACCCCTCCTCCTCCTGTGTGTTCCTGTACACAGAGTAAGAGGTGGGGGAGCAGCACACCACTGCCACAACACAGCTGATCTGAGGTCGGATAACCACAGCCGCATGTCTTCCCGACAGTCCTGCCAGTGTGGGAATTAGGAGTTCATAACCCCAGCCCCCCCCGCCAGCACCAGCCCCCCCCCCCCCCCCAATCGCCTCTCTCCAATGAGTCTTCTCTCCAAGTCCCGCCAGCAGACCCCTCCCCACCCCCCCAACACTCTTGCTGTGAATGTTCTCTCTCCTGCCAGGTCTGTGACAATTTCTTTTCTGAGACTTGCAGAGGAGGGAGGCATGGGTGAGAAGGATGGATCTGGGATGGGGGGGGTGAATGGATGGAATCAGGAGAGTGGATGGAGCCAGGATGGGACCAAGGAGAAAGATGGTGCCGGGATGGGATCAGGATAGTGGATGGATGGAGTCGGAATGGGATTGAGGGAATATATGGAGCCACCCACTGCATTCTGTACATTACACACTCCTGTCCCCTGCATTCTATACATTACACACTCCTGCCCCCTGCATGCTGTAAATTACACACACACACAATACTGTACATTATATACGTCTCACCAAAGTCTTCATCGTCTCAACAGTTGCTGGTTGCTAGTCCTTCTTTAAAGTAGGCTCAGACAAAGCAATCAAAGCGTATTTTATAGGTACAAGGAAGCCTGGGTTTTGTTTAACCACATCCCTTGAGTCCCTCCCACTGCTAAGCGCTTGGCCACGCCCACATTTTACAGGGCCACAGATCTTTTCCCTCCTCTAGTGTCCCTCATTCTGAAGTTCAAATGTGGGGAGGTATGGGGGAGAGGAGGAAGCAACGACAACAGATGAACCATTGGAGCCTATGGGTGATGTCATGGCTCCAGGAATTGAATGTTGGGTGATCCCTTACTCAGGGAAGTCAGCGCTGCTGGATCATGTGATCAGATCTGACCAGATAATAAAAAGGAATAAAAATGTAAAAGCAAGCAGATACAAAATAAAAGGACACTTACCTGTCCAAGGATCCAGCACTGTCCTCATCCGGGCCAGTTCTGCGACAGTCTTGGGTCCCTGGCACCGCTGTGCTTACTTTGGGAAGCCAGCTGTAACTTCTTGCAGATTCACAGCCAGCTCCCCACTGTGCATGCGTGAGCCGTACTGCACCCTGTGCATGACCCCGCAAGCCTCCTGGTACCCGTAACGTGTTCCCAAGAGGCTGCGGGCTTAAGAGGGAGCCAAATTTGCACTCAGATTACTTAGGCGATCCAGAAGTGCGCAGAAGTTGAGGGGAGGAAGAAGAGACAGAAAAGTGGAAAGTGAAACTTTCATTTAGGGATGAAGTTACACATCTAAAAATAGATTTTTAGCCTTAGATATACTGAAAATCTAAGCCGAGAAAATATAGAGGCTTAGAGGCTGCAATTTCAGATCGTCCCACTGAAAATGCTATCTGCCTGGTTGTCATGCTGAATTGATGGCTTTAGTATTCAGATCAGAAGTTATGACTAAACTTTGACTTTGTGAGATTCAGAAAATGGAAGGGATTAAAGATTAGTAGGAGGCGCGATTGGCTGCCTTCAGGCGATCCCTGAAAACGCATCTCTTCAGGGAAGCCTGAGTAAAGCTGGATACAAACACTATACAATATTCTGTAGATTTTTTCCTTTAGATTTACCAAAACCATATAATGAGGTCAAATCTTAAGAGTCTCAATTTGTATGCAATCAGGCAGGCCCTTGCACTACATGGTTTGAGTGCATCTAAAAGAAATCCGACAAAAGTTGTATAGTGTGTATGGGTTCTTAGAGATAGCCGGATGAATTAAGGTAGAGAGTTCCAGAGGATTGGAGAAGTCCTTCAGATGAGCATGGGAGAAGAAGACAAGGGAGTTTGAGAGCAGGAGGTCTTGAGATGAGCAGAGAAGACGGTTTGGGTGATATTTGGAGACAAGTTTGGAGATGTAGCTCGGGGAGGAGTTGTGAATGGCTTTGTATGTTAATATTTTGAATTTAATTCGCTGGGCAATCAGAAGCCAATGTAGGGATTGGAGGAGAGGGGTAGCAGACACTAAGCGGTTGGTAAGGTAAGAAGTCTGGCAGCAGCAGCAGCATTTATGATAGATTGAAAAGGAGATGTCCTAAGGAGAGGTAGGCCTGGCCTATGAGAAGGGCGTTGCAAAAGTCAAGAGATAACAAGGGAGTGAATGAGTAGTTTGGTGGTTTCATTAGTTAAAAAGGGGCACATTTTAGAGATGTTATGGAGGTGAAGTCTACAAGCTTTTGACAATGATTGGATTTGGGGCTGAAAGGACAGGTCAGAGTCTAGGATTACACCTAGTACCCTGGCATTAGGGGAGGGATTGATGGTTGCATTATTGATTTTGATGGAAAAGTCATGGAAGGGGGCAGAGGGGAAAAGGGGGGTGTTATCAGCTTGGTCTTAGAGAGATTTAGTTTAAGGAAGTGGTGCAACATCCATGCTGATATGTCAGCAAGTTAGTAATGAGAGAGGAGACTGAAAGTCAATGGCAGCCTTCTTGTTATAGGTTTCCATCAAGTCCTCATCAGCATCTACTGGCATTCTGCACCCAAAGTAAGGGAAGTTTACAAGTTACCTGAATGTGTAGATTGAATGCTATGAGTAATTATTAATTGTACTTGCATATCTCCCAACTTTGAGGTGGGAACAAGGGACACCTACAGTGCCTTGAAAAAGTATTCATATCCCTTGAAATTTTCCACATTTTGTCATGTTACAACCAAAAACGTAAAATGTATTTTATGAAATAGACCAACACAAAGTGGCACACAATTGTGAAGTGGAAGGAAAATGATAAATGGTTTTCAACATTTTTTTTCAAATAAATATCTGAAAAGTACAGTGCGCATTTGTATTCAGCCCCCTTTACTCTGATACCCCTAACTAAAATCTAGTGGAACCAATTGCCTTCAGAAGTCACCTAATTAGTAAATAGAGTCCACCTGTGTGTAATTTAATCTCTATAAATACAGCTGTTCTGTGAAGCCCTCAGAGGTTAGAGAACCTTAGTGAACAAACAGCATCATGAAGGCCAAGGAATACACCAGACAGGTCAGGGATAACTTTAAGTTTAAAGCAGGGTTAGGTTATAAAAAAAAAAAAAAATGATATCCCAAGCTTTGAACATCTCACGGAGCACTGTTCAATCCACCATCAGAAAAGGGAAAGAGTATGGCACAACTGCAAACCTACCAAGACATGGCCGCCCACCTAAACCGACAGGCCGGGCAAGGAGAGCATTAAACAGAGAAGCAGCCAAGAGGCCCATGGTAACTCTGGAGGAGCTGCAGAAATGCACAGCTCAGGTGGCAGAATCTGCCCACAGGACAATCAGTCGTGCACTCCACAAATCTGGCCTTTATGGAAGAGTGGCAAGAAGAAAGCCATTGTTGAAAGAAAGCCATAAGAAGTCCCATTTGCGAGAAGCCTTGTGGGGGACACAGCAAACATGTGGAATGTGGTGCCAGGGCAAGGCTGGGTCAGATGAGACCAAAATTGAACTTTTGGCTTAAAAGCAAAATGCTATGTGTGGTGGAAAACTAACACTGCACATCACCCTGAACACACCATCCTCACTGGGAAACATGGTGGTGGCAGCATCATGTTGTGGGGATGCTTTTCTTCAGCAGGGACAGGGAATCTGGTCAGAGTTAATGGGAAGATGGATGGAGCCAAATACAGGGCAATCTTAGAAGAAAACTTATTAGAGTGTGCAATAGACTTGAGACGGGGCAGAAGTTCGCCTTCCAGCAGGACAATGACCCTAAACATACATCCAGAACTACAATGGAATGGTTTACAGCAAAAAACAAAAAAGAAGGAGGGCGCACCAACCTAGTGCATTACCACTAATAAACTTTAATGCAGCATAAAAACAGCAAAAACAATACTCACAAATGAGCTTGCAAAACCAGCTTTGAAAAGGGCGCAACAGCGCTGTTTCTGTGAATCGACACACCAGGACCTATTGCCAAGAGGGTCAAACCGGTGCAAACGGCTAACGCGTTTCGGGGGAGCACCCCTTTCTTCAGAGCCTGAGCGGGCAATGGTTGGTCTCTCAAACTTCTCTCTCTATAAATGTGCCTGTATCTGCCACACCCAATTGGTGGCGACGCCCCCCCCTCCTCAAAAGACATAGGCAACACCCACCCATTTGGGCTAACCCTCCCTGGACCCATCCCTCTGAGTGCGATCTCTATTTGAGCCAGATAGTAAAAAACAATAACAAGCATCACTCAATGTTGCCTGCTAAATGATGAGCCAAAGGATCTATAGTGCTATCAGCATGGACCACATAACACAAGGCGCAGCCGCTCCGGACAACCACCACTCATGCATGCAGATTACACATACCTCAAATCATGCATGCAGATCAGTCAGTAGCCCCATACCATAGATGCACCAGGATGGATATTGCGGGGCTTCTCCGGCTCCCAGGAGCCATAATAATACTGCAAATAGCGTGTGGAACGCACGCCGCCCGAAGAACCAGGAAGTGCGGGCGTTCCTGCGTTCCACCCGCAACTTCCGGCTGATCGCGGCGTCATTTCCCCTTCCAGAAGTGTCAGAAGACACTGTGTGCAGGGGACGCGGCCCGGAAGTGCGGGTGTGTTTGCGTTCCACCCGCTACTTCCAGCCGTCATAGAATGGCCTATAGATGGCTATGATTGATGGTGCGCGCGCATCTCAATGCGCCTGCGCGCCTTACACCACACGTTTGGTTCATGGACACCTGAGCGCAGGAGAGATTTTTACATGGTTTACAGCAAAGCATTGTCATGTGTTAGAATGGCCCAGTCAAAGTCCAGACCTAAATCCAATTGAGAATGTGGCAAGACTTGAAATTTGCTGTTTAGACACTCTCCATCCAATCTGACAGAGCTTGAGCTATTTCGCAAAAAATAAGCAAAAATTTTACTTTAGATGTACAAAGCTGGTAGAGAGACATCCCCAAAAAGAATTGTAGTTGTAATAGCAGCAAAAAGGTGGTTATACAAATATTGACTCGGAGGGCCGAATACAAATGCACACCACACTTCACATATTTGTAAAACCATTTATCATTTTCCTTCCACTTCACAATTAGGCCCCTTTCACACTGGGGCGGTGGGGGCGTCGGCGGTACAACAGCGCTATTTTTAGCGCTGCTGTACCGTCGTTCTTGCAGCGGTATTCGGCCGCTAGCGGTGCGGTTTTAACCCCCGCTGGCGGCCGAAAAAGGGTTAAAATCCCTCGTACAGCGCGGCTATAGCCGCGCTGGCCCATTGATTTCAATGGGCAGGAGCGGTTTAGGAGCGGTGAATACACCGCTCCAAAGAAGCGGTTTGCAGGACTTTTTTCACCGTCCTGCCAGCGCACCGCTTCAGTGTGAAAGCCCTCGGGCTTTCACACTGAACAAACAGCGGAGGCTGTTTAGGGGCGGTTTGCAGGCGGTATTTTTAGCGCAATACCGCCTGCAAACCGCCTCAGTGTGAAAGGGGCCTTATGTGCCACTTTTTGTTGGTCTATCACATAAAATACCAATAAATTATTTACGTTTTTGGTTGTAACATAAAATGTGGAGAATTTCAAGGGGTATGAATACGATTTCAAGGCACTGCATTAGCAAATATATGTAGACATAGGACAGACCCCTACCACGCCCCCTTAACCTCTTCCCACCCACAATACATATAATGGCGGGGTGGGAGCTCAGTTGTTCCGAGCCGACATACCCATACATCGCTCAGAACGAGAGGCCATGCAGCGGAGTGATCCTGTAATGGCTGTGATAACAGGACATAGCCAAATGGAGCGGCAGAGTGGTGCAGTGGGTAGCACTCTCGCCTAGCAGTAAGAAGGGTCGCTGGATCAAATCCCGACCACGACACCACCTGCCTGGAGTTTGTATGTTCTCCCTGTGTCTGCGTGGGTTTCCTCCGGGCACTCCGGTTTCCTCCCACACTCCAAAGACATGCTGGTAGGTTAATTGGATCCTGTCTAAATTGGCCCTAGTATAGGTATGAATGTGAGTTAGGCCCCTTTCACACTGGGGCGGTGGGGGCATCGGCGGTACAACAGCGCTATTTTTAGCGCTGCTGTACCGTCGTTCTTGCAGCGGTATTCGGCCGCTAGCGGTTCGGTTTTAACCCCCGCTGGCGGCCGAAAAAGGGTTAAATCCGCTCGTACAGCGCGGCTATAGCTGCGGTATTACCGCGGTATAGCCGCGCTGTCCCATTGATTTCAATGGGCAGGAGCGGTGAATACACCGCTCCTTCCCCGCTCCAAAGAAGCGGCTCGCAGGACTTTTTTTACCGTCCTGCGAGCGCACCGCTTCAGTGTGAAAGCCCTCAGGCTTTCACACTGAACAAACAGCGGAGGCTGTTTAGGGGCGGTTTGCAGGCGGTATTTTTAGCGCAATACCGCCTGAAAACCGCTCCAGTGTGAAAGGGGCCTTAGGGACCTTAGATTGTAAGCTCCTTGAGGGTATAGGGACTGATGTGAATGTATAATATATATGTAAAGCGCTGCGTAAATTGACGGCGCTATATAAGTACCTGAAATAAATAAAAAAAAATAAATAAATAGCCAAGACAGGATTGGGATATGGGTGCTGTGATTGGCCCTCCTGATCATGTGATGGCTGTGCCCAATCACAGCCTTCACAGTGTAAACAGACACGTGTCTCTGTAACAGTTCTCCCTGCTGAGTGGGGGGGGGGGGGGAATCTGCAACCTCTGACAGCTCTGTGTGTAAGGGATGATTTTACATACAGCTGTCACAGATCCAGACACACTGTACACCAAGCACCCCTGTCCCATGAACATCTGTCAGTGTGTCCCATAAACATCTGTACCAGTGCACAAAAAACATCTGCAATAGTGTTCCATTGTGACATCAACATCTATCAGTGTCCACCGGTGAACAATCAAGATCTGGCATTGTACAAGTGCACAAAAACCATCTGTCAGTGTACCAGTGTCCCACCAATAAACAAAACATTTAAAGCGCCCAGTCCCTCCCCGTGCAAAGGCAAACACACGCTGGTCCCGTACACATACGTAAATAGCGCTCCCACCACGCCTTTGGAGATTTTAAATACCAAAGTTTGACACCATTTCACAAGCGTGCGCAATTTTAAAGCGTGATATGTTTGGTGTCTTTACCCGGCACAACAGCATATTTTATCAAAATTGCATCTATTATATTGTCTCGTGTACATTGAAATTCATTATCCACTTCCCACCCGCCATATAGTAAAATGACGGCCGGAAAGTGGTTCTGTTATCCTGACTGGGCTTCATATGACATCCAGCAGGATAAGCCACGATCGCTCGCCCGCAGCGCGGCAATCAGTGGTGTGGTGTGTCAGTCAGTCGCATCTACGATCTAGGTAAAGGGCCTATGACATAGGCTATTTACACTGGAATCAGTTGTGATTGGACACAGCTGATCACGTGGTAAACAGGAAAAGCCATGTATCGGCTTTTCCTCTACTCACACTGACAGGCGCAAGTATAGGAGAGCCGATCGGCTACTCTCCTGACGGGGGGGGGGGGGGTCTGCGCTGATAATCAGTGCATTGATCAGTGCAGACCCATCAAGGATGCCCACTCATGGTCACCAGGGATGCCCGCCATTTTCACCTCATCAGTGCCAATCAGTACTGCCTCATCAGTGACGGAGAGAAAAAATTATTTGCAAAGTTATTTAACAGAAACAAAGACTTTTTTTATTTTATTTGTAGCACAAAAAAGAAAAACCCCAGGGGTGATCAAATACCACCAAAAGAAAGCTCTATTGGTGGGAAAAAGAAAAATTAAAAAAAAAATTTTGTTTGGGTACAGCGTTGCATGACCTCACAATTGTCATTCAAAAAGCGATAGCGCAGGAAGATTTGGGGGGGGTGCCCTGTATTGAAGTGGTTAAAGATTTTTACTTGTAAACAAAAAGCATCAGAAGGCCTGGTCTTAAAGTGGATAATGCCGGAAGTTGTGCCTCTTTATGTGGCTAGGCTGTGAAAAAGTCTTACACATGTGGTGGCGCCATAAAAAAAAATTCCAGGTTTTTTGCTCTCTAGATATTTATAAAAGCATTTGATTCACTTTCTTGGGACTAACTCCAATTTGTTCTGACTCGCTGGGGTTTTGGAGCACACTTTTTATCCTGGTTCAAAGCCCTGTATTCATCACCGTCAGCCTCACTGATGTATGCAGGCTTTTTTCTGACCAGTTTCCTATTTTTTTGGGGTACCCGGCAGGGTTGCCCCCTGTCCTCAGCACTTTTCTATCTTGGCATTGAGGCCATCGGTGGCAGCGATTAGGGCCAATGTCGATATATCATTAGCTTTTTACTGGACCCCAGCATAAGGCACTAATTTTTTTTGCAGATGACATTCTAATCCTGACTAATGACGATCCTACCGAAAGCCCTCTATTACTTTCGCACACTACCAGCAAGAGTACCTTATTTCTTTCCCCGGCTCATGCAAAACCAGAGTCTCCCATTTATTTAGGCTTGGAAAAAAAGAGTTCCTAGATTAGCTCTGTATGTCCACAGGTGCCAAGGGGGCCCCTAACGTCCTTAAGGACTATACAGCGGTGCAGTTCTCCCCATTGACAAGGCTTAATGCGGTTACAGATGTCCCTCTTTAGGTGTTACTCAAACCGCCCAACTGTGATTCGTCTTGATTACAAGCCTTACTCTCGCTTCCACCCCTCTTCCCTGAGCCCCGTGCTGTCGCATGGTGTGTGGATATGAGATTCCGTTCGCTATTCTGGCAACTTGATGTCCTCCTTTTTGCCATTACTTCCTATCACTTACAATCCTTTTTCCCCCAGGCCTTGAGGAGCCTCAGGCATTTTCCTGGTGGCTCTCTCATATTAGATGGGTTCAAGACTTCCTTTCCTCTCGTTCTTTCCCATCTCAGGAGGCCATCCGTGAAACATACAACGCCCCAGCCGGAGAGTGTTACAGATTGCTTCAGCTAAAACACTGGATTGCTGACCTACAATCCACATCCACCTACTCGTAGCAAAAGGCTTTCTATGAACATGCATGCCAGCATGCCCCTGGTCTCACTTCGGCCATGTACACATCCTTGAATAGATGCCCAACCTCAACACCCCTCTTACATGCCCCAATGCCCCCATAGGATTTGGAAGACTGGAGTAAGGCTTGGAAAATAGTGGCCAAATGCTCCTTTAAGGCCTCATGTACACTTCTGCTAGTAAAGGGACATTTAGGAGCAGTTGGGCTTTTTTTTTTTACTGCTCCTGAACTCTCCTCTATGTTATCTTATCAGTACATGTACACAGATTCGTTTATAGTCGTTTCTAGGCAGTTGAGTTTAGAGGCTTTTTTTGAAACCCAAAAAAAAAAAGCGTTCAGAAGCTGTGTTTAGAGTAATTTTTACTGGCGTTTAGGCGCATTTTCATCTAGAAGCGTTTTCAAAAGGAAAACATTTAATTTTGAGCCTGGAAAATGCTAAAAACACACCAAAAACTCAATTATCACTGCCTGCAAGCTTGATATACCATGTAATATTCCCCTCATCAGCCAATTATGCTGTACAATACACAACTTGCATTACTTGAAGTTGAGTCACCAACAGACGTTCTTCTGGTGGCACACTTTTCCTCATGTTGGTGTCCATGTGAACTAGACAGGGTCTAACCTTTTCCAAGAGAATGTCAAAGGTGGCAATTGACATGCGTGTAAAACTAAAAATAAAACAAAAAATTCTCTGCGTAATTACACAGCTGAACATAGATATTAGAAAGTATCCCGTGGACATGGGTTGAGCCATCAATGGATGTGTCCAGTAGCGGCGATCTCTGGTCCTCATGCAATTTGACATCTTTGGAGCCTCAGCAAAAGCGACATCAGGATTTCCTCACACATGCACATCATGGGATCCATATTAACAAACCAACCAAAAAAATAACAGCTAGCTACAAGCGCACGGCTTTCTCAGCTGCTACTCACACGGTTCTCTAACAGAATGGCTGAAATAGTTAATACTTGTTTTTATTGCTTTCTAATCATTTAGAAATCATCTTCAGGAAGGCACAAAGGGAAAGGACACAAGATAAACACTTTGAAAAACAGCACACAGACATCAGGTGAACTTGTTTACTCCTTTAGCTCTTTTTCCTTGGAACATGCTTTCTCTACCACTGCTTTTGACAACTCTGTCCTCCATCCTAAAACTATCTCTCCTTCACCCCTCTTCTCCCCCCCACAGCATATATATATCACCCTCACTCCTGTCCTGTCCTTATTACTGCACCCACCAACTCCTGCTAATTCTAAATCCACATACACTAAAAATCTCCAAGACCCTGGGGCATGTCACTTCATATAAATCCCACTCCCATATTACCTCCCTCACCCTCTTGCTTCTCCTAACCTCTGGAGATATATCCCCAAACTCTGGGCCTCCATCATTTAACTGTACCCCATGCACCCATCACCCTGCACCCTCTGGCAGCAGCTGCCGCAATCAACACAATTTAATTCCCATTTCTATTCTTCCCAAATCCAGACTCCCTTTCTCTTGTGCCCTTTGGAACTCGCGCTCTGTCTGCAACAAGCTCACCTCTCTCCATGACCTCTTTATTGCCAACTCATTTAACCTACTCGCCATTACCGAAACCTGGCTCCACGAATCCGACACTGCATCTTCTGCTGCCCTATCCCATGGTGGTCTTCTCTGGACTCACTCCCCCAGATCCAGCGGACGTAAGGGAGGAGGTGTTGGAATCCTTCTAGCCCCACATAGCACCTTTCAGGTACTTCAGCCACCTCCCTCTCTGTCACTCTCCTCTTTCGAAGCACACTGTATTCGCCTTTTCACTCCAATTTCTCCAAGGATAGCTGTGATCTACAGGCCCCCTGGACCAGTATCAACCTTTCTTGAAGACTTCTCTGCCTGGCTACCCTACTTTCTTTCTTCTGAAATCCCCACTATCATTCTCGGGGACTTCAACATCCCTATGAATACTAATACTCCTTCCACTTCCAAACTTCTCAGCCTAACATCCTCCTTTGACCTGAAGCAGTGGATACATGCTCCAACTCACTCAGAAGGCAATATCCTTGACCTCGTGTTCTCTCACCTTTGCACTCCATGCAACCTCTCTAACTATCCATCCCCTCTCTCTGATCACCACCTTATTAGTTTCACTCTCTCCTCCTTCACCTCCTCTCCCTCCAACCACCTTAAAGTCATCTCAACCCTTCTCTTCTCTACTCTGCTATCAACAACCTCTACGACAAAATCTCACCCCTATCCTGCACCAACCTAGCCACTTCTGTGTACAACGCTTCATTTCTAGCCTCACTGAACTCACTTGCCCCCCTCACTACACACAGAATCAAGCCCAGACCCCTTCAACCTTGGCAAACAGATGATACTAGAAGTCTGAAAAAACGTAGTCTTGCTCTGGAGCACCTGTGGCATAAGACTAAGTCCCAGAGAGATTTCTACCAATATAAATCTGCCCTCCAAAAATACAACTCCAGCCTCCTCTCTGCCAAGCAGACCTATTTAACCACTCTCATTAGCAACTTATCCTGTCCCCGTTAACTCTTCTCCACCTTCAACTCTCTACTTCGTCCTCCACCGCCTCCACCCGCCAACTCACTCACTGCACAGGAGATCGCCAATCACTTCAAACAGAAGATTGATACTATTTGCGCTGAGATCTCTACTGTGCCGACACCCTCCACGCTTTACACTTCATGCCCACAGGCACTATCATTATTTCCCTCTTTTAACCCCACCACTACAGACGAAGTTGCTAAACTACTTGCTAATGTCCACCTTACCACCTGCCCTCTGGATCCTGTTCCACTTCCCTCACAAATGCTACGTTCACCCTCTGGCCCTATACTACACTCTCTAACCCACATCTTCAATCTCTCCCCTCTTCTGGCATCTTCCCTAACTCTCTAAAACATGCACTTGTCAGACCCATACTTAAAAAGCCCTCACTGGACCCATCCAATCTTAACAACCTACGCCCCATCTCCTTGCTCCCTTCTTATCCAAACTTCTCGAACGTCTGGTCTACAACCGACTGAGCGTCCACCTCGCTGATAATGCCTTCTCGATCCCCTTCAGTCTGGATTTTGTCCTCATCACTCCACAGAAACTGCTCTCCTAAAACTTACAAACGATCTACTAACGGCCAAAACCAATCGACACTATTCGGTACTCCTACTCCTGGACCTCTCTGCTGCCTTTGATACGGTTGACCACCCCCTCCTCCTCAAAAAACTACACGCCTTTGGTCTCCGTGACTGTACACTTCGCTGGTTCTCTTCCTACTTATCCAACCGCACCTTTAGCGTTTCTTATAACTCTACTTCCTCCTCTCCTCTTCCTTTCTCTGGTGGGGTACCTCAGGGTTCTGTTCTTGGACCTCTACTATTTTCAATCTACACTGCCTCCCTGGGTCAACTGATAGCCTCCATGGCTTCCAATACCACCTCTACGCTGATGACACCCAAATCTATTTCTCTACCCTCAGCTCACTCTCTCTGTCTCCTCACGTATCAGTAATTTACTCTCAGATATATCAGTCTGGATGTCTCGCCACTTCCTTAAACTCAATCTAGCCAAAACCGAACTTCTAATTTTTCCTCCCCCCCTATGCCTCTTCCCCTGATCTCTCTGTCAAATCGATGGCACAACTATAAGCCCATCCCCACATGCCAAGGTTCTAGGTGTAGTCCTAGACTCTGAACTCTCCTTCAAGCAATACATCAATCACTGTCCAAATCCTGCCGCCTCACCTCCGCAACATCTCCAAAATACGCCCCTTTCTAACCAATGACACAACAAAACTCTAATTCACTCGCTGGTCATCTCTCGCCTCGACTACTGCAACTCCCTTCTCATTGGCTTACCTCTACATAGTCTATCACCTCTTCAATCCATTATGAATGCCGCTGCCAGACTCATCCACCTTACCAATCGCTCGGTGTCTGCCACTCCTCTCTGTCAATCCCTCCACTGGCTCCGCTCGGCCAAAGAATTAAATTCAAAATTCTAACAACTACGTACAAAATCATCCACAATTTCGCCCCCAGCTACATCACTAGCTTAGTCTCTAAATACCAACCTACTCGCTCTCTTCGTTCCTCTCAAGACCTCCTGCTCTCTAGCTCCCTTGTCACCTCCTCCCATGCTCGCCTCCAGGCCTTTCCAAAGCCTCTCCAATCCTATGGAACTCCTTACCCCAATCTGTCCGCTTATCTCCTACTTTATTAGCTTTCAGAAGATCCCTGAAAACCCTTCTCTTCAGAGAAGCCTATCCTGCCCACACCTAACAACTGTAGCTTTCATTTTTTTTTTCCCATCAGCTCATCCCCCACAGTTATTAACCTTTGTCTCACTTGACCCTCCTTCTAGATTGTAAGCTCTAACGAGCAGGGCCTCTGATCCTCCTGTATTGATTTGTATTGTAAGTGTACTGTCTGCCCCATGTTGTAAAGCGCTGTGCAAACTGTTGGCGCTATATAAATCCTGTATAATAATAATAATTTAGGAGGGTCTCCTGAGGTTATCTTTAGTAAACGCAAACGCGGCTAAACATGGCTTTGTAAACGGTGCTAAACACACGTTTTTAAACGGGGATTACTAGCTGTGATGTTCCAGCATTCAGGAAAGGTTGAGAAATGTCCAGTGTACATGAAGCCTAATACAAATACATATGAAGCAGCATTATAAGGTCCTATTTCAATGGCATTGAGTTCCATGCTCGCATAGCCCATGCTTTCCCCGGGAGTAGTGATAATCATTTCCACGACTGTGGACAGCAGAGGGATGTAATAGATACCAGGCGTTCCTACCCAAGACTAGTGGGGTTCTGGTCCACGGTTTTTGGTTTGCTTCAGATGCTTTTCCGTGGAACGGTCCAATAGGGACTCTAGCCCTACTAACTGCCCAATACCTGGCTTATATGCATCACAGAAGAAGCTATATCTTTATTGCGGCTAAACGGACCATAGCTTAAGCCTGTAAGACCAAACATGTAGCGTTAAGGGGGTGAAAACACGCATGACCACCATGCTGCTTCATGAGCAAATGTCCAGTATTGTGATGATTCACATGCCCAATTTCTAAAGGCTTGGAACCATGGATCTCTTATGCCGTGTACACACGAGCAGACTTTACGGCAGACTTTGTCTGGCGGACTTTACGACGGACTTTCCGAATGAAGGGACTTGCCTACACACGATCAACCAAAGTCTGACGGATTTGTACGTGATGACGTACTACCGGACTAAAACAAGGAAGTTCATAGCCAGTAGCCAATAGCTGCCTAGCGTCGGTTTTTGTCCGTCGGACTAGCATACAGACGAGTGGACTTTTCGCTCGACTCGAGTCCGTTGGACAGATTTGAAACATGTTTCAAATCTAAGTCCGTCAAACTTTTGAGAAAAAATGGGTGGGTTGCAGGAGCACAGCCCTCCCTTCTGACTGCGTGTAGATTTTGGGTATAGGCATTTGCAGTTTTCACTTTTCAGTGTCATCACAAAATTTCAGACTTCTGTCATTGGGTTATGATTATTGTGTTCTTTATTACTCAATTGCAAAGTTTACACATTATCTAGCGATTTACAACTTGTCGTGGTATTTTCGGGTTTATTCTCGAAACCAATCAGCATATTGGAATAGAAAATCTGCGGAGTGGACTTGAAGACTGCAGTCCACAAATGTTCACCATCAAATTTAACTGAACTTGAGCAGTTCTGCAAAGAAAAGTGGGCAAATATTGCAAAGTCTAGATGTGCAAAGTTAGTAGACCTATCCTAACAGACTAAAGGCTGTAATTAAAGCAAAAGGTGAACCTACAAAATACCAACATAAGAGGGGTGATCCTTTCCCAACACAGTGATTTGGTAAACAGCAGC